>NW_008662692.1:44455-77809 GCF_000695815.1 Acanthisitta chloris
GACTTCAAGGGATAGAGTGGAAAGGGACACAGGGGAGCAAGCAGCTCAGAGGCATATGCTGTGGGGAAGAAGTGTGGTTCTTCCAGGTTCCTGGAAATCCCAGCTGACCCTCAACCCAGACATGCAGTTTCATCTCTCATAGCTTGGTGCCTCTAGAGTGAAGTTTTTACTCTGATGCAGTTAAAAATTCAAGTAATGGTAGACAACACATTGGGGTGTGTGTGGACAACCAGTAGTCAACCAATTGCAGACAACCAGTATGGAGCGGTGTCCTGGGACTCATATTATTGAATACCTTTAATGACATAGAGAGTGGGATTAAGTCAGCAAGTTTGCAGATGACACTAAGCTAAGTGGTGCAAGTGACACACTAGTGGGAAGAAATGCCCTCCAGAGGGATCTTTACAGGTATCAGAAGTGTGAGTGTCATGAGGTTCAACAAGTGCAACATCCCGGTAACAGTATGGACTGGGTAGCTTGTTTGACAACCACACTGCAGAGAAGGACTTGGGGATACTGGTGACTGAAAAGTCAAATATGAGCCAGCAATGTGTGTTCACAGCCCAGAAAGCCAACTGTATACTAAGCTGCAACAAAAGAAGCATGGCCAGCAAGTTGAGGGAGGTGCCTGACCCTCTACTCTGCTCTCATGAGCTCTGGGGTCCACAGCAACTGCTAGAGTGGGTGTAGAGATGGGCCACAAAGATGATTAGAATGCTGGAGCACCTCTCCTATGGAGACAGGCTGAGAGAGTTGGGGATGTTCAGCCTGGAGAATGCCCTAGGGAGACATTATTGCAGCCTTTCAATACTTAGAGGGGGTTTATAAGAAAGAGAAAGACTTTTTGCCAAGGCCTGTAGTGATGGGACAAGGGGCAGCAGTTTTAAACTGAAAGGGTAGATTTAGATTAGACATAAGGAAGAAACTTCTTATGATGAGGGCAATGAGACACTGAAACAGGTTCCCCAGAGAAGTTGCAGATGCTCCATCACTGGAATTGTTCAAAGCCAGGATGGATGGGACTTTGAACAATCTGGTCTAGTGAAAGGTGTCAGGCTTTAAAGGGATCTTTAAAGGTCCCTTCCAACCCAAACTGTTCTATGATTCTATGAACACGTGCACATACATACACATTCTTTTTCCACTGCAGTACCTTCTTATATCCATTTACCATTTGACCATAACTCATCTTACCCAAGCTAGATCGAAATATCACCAATTTCCCCAGACAAGAGACTGGACTTCAAAAAAAAATCACAATATTTTATTTCAATGTTCAAGGGATCCTTAGCTCGTTATATTTTTATGGTATTTGTTCCTCTGGAGGAGAGAAAGAATCTTGCTTCCCTCATTCCTTTTCATATTTGGTATGAGAATTGAAATTGTCTTTTCATTCCCCTGACTGCAGGTGCTGAGGCTTAAAGGAAATTGTTAATAATTATGATGGTTAGGACAAAATGGTAAGAATCTGTATAATTTCCATGCACTCCTTTCACCACACACCTCTACTCCTGCTCTAAGATGTGTTTTTACCCTCACATGTCCCAAATGCTTGCCCTCCTGTGTTCCCCAGAACCTGACCGAAACATCTACACACCACATGCAGCTTGGCTTTAGTCCCTTGCAATCACACACAGAAAATACCTTTTGGTTATGTGGTTTGTTGTTTGGTTTTTTTCAAGGAAAGGCCAATGTTTATCCTTCCCCATTGCAAAGTTTATCTTGCACCCTTCAGTGCCAGGCTTGTTGGCCTAAGAGCCAGCACCCAGAGCTGCAGGAGAAACCATGGGGTTCTGGTAACCCTCCACAAGCCCTTAGGGTCCTTGCTATGGGGGAGGGAGGAGAACAAGAAAGCCTCTGTGCTCTAGGCAGGTTTGGGAGCTGTTGCATATTTTCTCTCCCCTCCCTAGAGCAGGCAGGTTGCTCCTGTGAGCTGGGAATTGCTAAGAGATTGAAAACTTGTTGCTGTGAATTTCAGAGATGTCTGGCAGGGGCAGCTGGAGCGATGAAGGGTTCAGTGTATTAAACTCACCATAGTAAAGCCATAATGGGATTTTGCATGCTGCTGTGACCAGAATACCCAAACCAGCTCAGCACTTCACCTCTTGCTTTCATTACCTCTTTCTTCTTTCAGTCCCTCTCCCCACACCTGCAGTGCTTGTCTCAGACCTAAGGCTTTGGAAGAATATCTGTCTGTACAGGAAGAAGCAGGGGCTTTACCCCTCCAGACCCCTCAAGTTTCATAGGCTTGTTGGCTTCTTCCTCTGCTCCTTTTAGGAATGTGATGAACATCATTTATAGATGATAATACATCAGCAGCAAGGGAGAGGGGGCAGGATTGCAAGAAAGTGAGTTACTGAGAAGGTGGGTCAGATGTATGTGGAAAGGACACTTGGGAAGAGACAGGTCAAATGTCAAATGGGACATGAAGGAAGGGCATGGAGGAAAACTAGGAGGAGGAATGCTCCAGGCAAAGAGCTGAGAATCGTTTGGGGGAGGGATGCCTTCAGAACAAGTAGGACATGGGCAGGGGTCTGGCAGGAAAGGTACCCAGGAGATGGGGCTGTGAGAGGGCAGACACTGGGTCTGAACAACGACTTGCTGTCAGGTGAGCACGAGGATGGTGCTGTGCATTTAGAGGGGATATCTGCACCATTTCCCTTAAGGTGTATTTTCCTTAGAAAAATCCGCTTTGTAACCAGGGAGCTGGGATTTGCTGTGCTGGATCTGCCTCTCCTCTGCAAACTCTCCAAGACAGTTCATCTTGTTAAATCCTCTGCCCTGGAGGAGGTGAGGAGGTAAAATGCCTTTTGGACAACACACACTTAGCAAAGCTGTTTACCTATGGTTGCAGAGACCTTAACCCCTGTGCCTCCTTCCCCTGTTCAGGCTCTAATACCTAGAAGGAAGAAAAGATGAGAAATAGGCATGGATGTAAGAGTAAGTTCTCCTTTCATCTTGCATAGGACTCCAAGTCTGTGTGCTACCACCACTGCCCAGCTCAGCAGCTGCCCTGAAGAGGTGAGGGCAGGGAAGACCTGGGGTTCCAAACCTGCAGCCTAACTAACTCACAGCCACCCAAACCTATTGGTGAGACCCAGACTTTGTAGCAGGGAGAACACATAGGGAAAATGCCTGATATCCCTATGCACCAGGGAGGCAAAAGGTGATGTCAAGGTTTGCACAACTGAGGAGAAGCTGAACTAGTACATCTGTTCCTGCCTTATTCCTCTCTGTGTTTTTAATCAGAAGACTTGGGGCATTGCAGCAGTCTCTCTCCCACAGAGCTGACTTTGGGGTGCAGCACAGGGGTTGAGGAGCCTGGGTGGAATTGAAAGAGATGTAAGTTAAAGTAAGGGAGGATTTTTCACTGGCAATAATTTAGTAATTTGGAATATTTAGGGTGGCCACCACTGGCAGAGTGGGCATTACACAAGGAAAGTGTAAGACATTTCTATGCACATTGTTCTTTTCCAGCCTGGAGGAAGCCAGGCAGGCACCTGAGGGGTTGCTTTTTACCTGTGAGAAAGCTTACAAAGAAAACTGCATTACTTGGGTCACTGACAACTTGTCTGCCCCAGAGGCAATGCTCCCCACTGGCTGGGTAACAAGAGCATCCATCTCCAGTGCTGGCAGTGTGTCAGTCAGCCACTTGGCAAAAAGATGGATCAAATCAGAACACAGCCAAGGAAACCCTGGGAGGGAGAGGAGTCCAACTCTGTCAGGCCAGGCTGAGGCTGCTTAGGACAAAACCACCATTGGGTCTTTTCTTTGGCACTCTGGAGTGTCAGGCATGGTATGAATAGATGGGGATGAAAGTTGCTGTGAGCAGGAAAGGGCTGGGGCATCACACTAACCCCTTCATTAGCCTTCCTTCCCAACACCCAAATCAGACATCAGGTTGCCACCTCTGCTGTGACAAAAAAAATACCCACCACAGATACAAGGGGATGGCTGAGCAGAGTAAGGGGAGGGTCTAGAACTAGCAAAGTGTGCATTGCTCCACTTCTCCCTAAGAGCTCTTTTCTTTCCCTTTTTTTGTTTCCATACCCTGTGTGCAGAGGTCTTCCATCTGCTCAGGGAGGAAAGGCAGGTGAATCCCTTCCTCTCACCATCTTTCCACAGAGGGTCTTCAAGGGTTGGAGGATGGCAGTATCTCCTTTCACAGTGTTCTGCTACAGAGCAGAGAGGCAAGTCATACTTGACCGAGGATGGTGCTGCCACCAGAACAGGATGGAAAGACCCAGCCCAAAGGGCTCCAGCCAGCTGCCAGCCACTCCTGCCAGGGAGATGGCTCCATACACAATCTTCTTCCTTCCCTTTGAGGGGATGGACACGTCTCCCTGTGTTCTTCTCAAGAGAAAGGCACCGTTGGGCATAGAGGAGGAGAGCGGATCTGTGTGGGTGTTGGAGAATGACTTTCCACCTAGAAACAGGCATGCTGTTAGCAAACAGCACCGCATAGGATTGTCATCATGAGATTGTGGAGTCACAGGAGTAAGGGTGATGACAGGAGGAAAGGGCAACCCTGTACTCAGCACATACAGCCTGTTGGCCCTAATTTCTCCTCTGCTCTGGGCTCTATGTGCCAGGATGAGATGCATCAGGAGAGGTACCATTTTGCTAAATCTTGAAGCTGACACTTTTAATATCCATTAGCACTGCTACTCTGCCAGAGAGCATTAGCTAAGATACATGGACTGTTCCCTCCCTGATCCCTAGCCTCAGACCCTACCATCTCTCCTTTTGTCTCCCCAGACCAGCCTGTCTGTTCTTCCCAGTACTGACAACATCAGTTATCTCAGGTCCAACCCTCCTGTTCAACAAATCTGTCTTTGCCATCTTTCACTCCACTCCTTTTCAAGGATTTTTGTATCTTGAAGAAAGTGTCTTTCCACACAATACACATGGACTCACACCCAGACACATACCTAGAAAAGGACAGAAGGCAAGGTTTACTTTTTCTGTCTCCAAGAAACAGATATGCAGCACTAAATGGAGCAAAGGAAGGAGAAAGTTTGAAATACAGATACTGGCATTCCCTCTTGGCTGCATTGCAGGAGTCAGCAGAATCCTCTGCCAAGATTTGTTTTTGAGGCACCGTGCAAATAAGTTGTCAAAGCCATCCCTGTCATGCCTCCACTAGCTTGGACAAGGCATCCAAAAGCAGGAGCATGAAATTATAGAAACAGAATGGTTTGGGTTGGAAGGGGTCTTACAGATCATCTATTTCCAGCTTCCCTGCCATGGGCAGGGACACTTTCCACTAGACCAGAGAGTCTAGTGGATTGCTCAGAGCCCCTTCCAGCCTGGCCTTGAGCACTGCCAGGGATGGAGCATCCACAGCATCTCCAGGCAACTTGTTCCACCACCTCACCTTCATCACAGTAGAGAACGTATTCCTAATATTTAATGGAAACCTGCCCTCTTTCAGTTCGAAGCCGTTCGTCCTTGTCCTATCACTACATACCCTTGTTAAAAGTCCCTCTCCAGCTTTCTTGGTGCCCCCATAGGTACTGAAAGGCTACAATAAGCTCTCCCTTGAGCCTTCTCTTCTCTAGGCTAAAAAATCCCAATTCTCTTAGCAAGGGGTGAACATAGGTGAGGAGAGTGAGTAGGATTTGCTCTGGGAGCAACAAGAGCAGGACTGCTCCATGAAAAATGATGCATCAGGAGTCAAGGGTAACACAAGCATGGGCAGGGCAGTGGCCACATAGGCCAGGGTGAGATAGAACACCACCTGAGCTGGAGTAGTGATAGCAACAAGAACTATTAACAAACTTAGACAAACAAAGATGATGAAACAGACCTCAGATCCATTCAGGAGCAATACAACTACTATGCACCAGAAGTGAGTACCTTGGCCTGAGCTCAAGAAGATCCCTAGGGCTGTGGATGGTTGATGTGTGGGTTGAAGCCACAGGTGAGACTGGTCAGAACAGTTAAGGCTCATTAGTGCATTTAGGGCCCTGACCCTAGTCAATACCACTGAATGCTATGCTCTGGATGTGTTGGTTACTGCAGTAGCCACTGGGGGTAGGTGGGCAGCTGTTACACAGTTATATTCAAGTCTGTGCTTATGATGAAGTCTGTGTATGCCCAGTCTATCAGCATACTGTGTGAAGCTGCATGGCTGACAGCTGCTTCCATCTACTCCCCCAGTAACCTGGTCTGGTCTCAAAAGTATGGGTGAATTCTTTCTACCTTTCCTATTGTCCCAGTTTAAACAAATTAATGATGGGGAAATCTTGTTCAGAAAGACAACCTTTAGCCTAAAAGTTGTTTAATTTCTTGATCTCTGAACTGTTGTATTTGACTGAGTTTGAATCACAGCAGCTGTTAAATAGAATGCACAAACATACCTGAGTGACCCTTGTTTAGAAAGATGCTGGGCAGATTGTTAAACAGTTTGTAGCTAAGCTATCAAGTGGTTTTCTTGACCACTTTCAAGAAAGACCTGGTTTTCTTGAAGGTGGTGGGTCACTCTTTGTCTGGGGCCTACTTTAATGGGATATACTAGAAAGCTTCTCACAGTGAGAAAGAGAGGAAATAAAAATTATCCCCCTGCAGGCAGATATTCACCTTGTCCCTATGCCAAGCATAGCTAAAGGAAGGATGCAAAAACAAAGAAAAGAAATTAATGTGTGTTAAGGTTCAGAGGTATGCACAGAAGTCTGAAAGGACAACAGACACAAAAGAAGAATTGATTGGAAGCTTGTATAAAGGAAATAAGTGTTCAGCAAAGCACCTAGATATAGAAAGCCTTTAAAAGGTGTTACTATGTGGAAATAATTCCATAGCAAAGCATAGGTGTGAAAAATCATGATCTCATACAGAAATCTCTTGGCAGAACAGGTAGTCCTTTGGCAGTTCCATCCCAGCCTCAATACAATGAGGCTCTAGGCTCTAGACAGCTCTAGGCTGTCTCCTGTGATGAATCCAAGCCCTGCTTTCTGGCTCAGGCCGGGACTAAGATCCTACCTTTGGCCCACACCACAAACTTCCTCTCAGCATGGACCTCTTAGTAGTGTACATCTGGGTTTGGCTTTCCTGTTTCAAACCTGCTCTAAGCACACCTCTAGTTCTTATCTTTCTACCTTCTCTAACGGTTTTTATCCTTTCAGTCAGACACTGGAATAGGTTGCCCAAGGAGGTGGTGGAGCCACCATCCCTGGAAGTGTTTAAGGGGCATCTGGATCTGACACTGGAGGATATGGTTTAGGGGTTACAACAGAGTGGCAGATAATGGTTGGACTTGATGACCTTAGAGGTCTCCTCCAACCTTGATGATTCTATGATTATAGGATGTAACAGATTCTTACAGACAAGACACTTATGCATGGTATTTGCAGTACTAAGTTCATCTTGAACGTGCAGACAGTTTTCTAAAAATATCTGAAATTGCAATTCAATGTCTTCGTTTTACCCTGCTTAATACTTTTCAAGGCAAAATCTGGCTGTTTTTCTTAGGAGAATGAGGTAGTATTTGCAATGTCTCCTATCAACATAGTGTTCAGGCATCAAGGAGAAAAATCCCTGGGACTGCAAAAAACCTGGAACTGCTTTTTCTGCATATGGATATGCTCAAAGCCCCTGGGACAGACCAGAAATTTTCCTCTCCCGAGCCACAGCCTGCTCAAGAACAACAAGCTCAGACCTGGAAGATGGAGAAGGACTGTGAGCAGAGTGAGGACTATGTTGCTGTCTGGCCTCTGTCCCCCCTTGTTTTGCCATCAGCACCGAGACTGTTGTAAGACCATTTCATTATGTCTGATTGTTCTCTTCCCTCACTCCACCCCTTATAATGGTGCTCTTCTGAAAGCTTTCGATGGTGATGTTGGAAGGAAGGATGTCTGCGTCTGGATTGTTTGGGGTTACTTGACAGCAGCAGAACTTCATGCTCTATTGCCTACAAGACAAAACCAGCGTGGAGGTACAAGGATCAATGTGAAGGGCATGAGCAGATGGCATGAGGAAGGAGAAGTCAGGAAGAGCTGTAGAATCCTGTTGGATCCCTGTGATGATACTGAGTCAGGGAGATCACAATAGAGCCAGGAGAAAATGAGCTAGAAGGGATCTAGGCCTTTATCTGAGAAAACTGAAGGACAGCAAAAGCACCAGCCTGCAAGTACTTGTCAGTGAGAGTGCCAGGCAAATCATGGGACAAGGGAGAGTGCTCAGAGCCAGGCACACCACTAAGTGCCTAATTCCTCTTTAGGCACTTGAATTCCCATTGATTGGAAAGGACTGTAACTGTGAAAACTAAAGTAATTTGTCATTCCCTCACTCCGGTTTGGAAGGGTAAGATTAGTACAGAGACAGACAGATGGAATGAATGAATTGCAGCAGCTGAGTTAATCTCCAGTTTAGCAACATGTTCCTTTTGTCTTCAGGAAGGATTAGACAGACACCTTAGGTCTGACCTCTAAGCTTTACCTGCTGCTGCTCCAGGCAGCACAAGGTCAAATTGCCTTGGATTTGAAGCAACTGCTGTCAATAATATAAGCCTCAAGAGGTGAATAACAGGCCCCCTCATGAGATTTTATTTTTTTCCCAGCCACACTGTCTGCTCCTGCAGCTTTAAACCCAATGAAGGAATAAGTAGGGGTTTTTTTCTAATGATTGAAAGAAGGCAGATAAGAGGTAGGTCTTCAAATTAAGAATCCAAGACTTGATTGCAGCTCTTATCATATATTTCCATTTTTCCCCCTTCTTCCCAACAGAAAATAAATTGCTTCAATAAATTACATCTTTCATCTGCATAGGGGACCAGCAGGCTGGGCTCTCCTTCTAATATGTTCTATTGTGAGATAATCAACCCATTCCTCTCACTGCGTGGAACAAACTAATAGATTTTAAACAATTCCATTATTTGATGATTTCTACCATTATTAATACAAATTGTCTCCACTCGCTTTCAATTAGAGCATTTTTATTTTCTAATAAATCCCAATAAGGTTCTTTCAAACGCCACCTAAACACGGAGAGATTGCCACACTTTCCATTTGTACAAAGAACCTGTCGCACTCCCATGTTTCTCTTTCTCATAGAACCATAGAATCATAGAACCACCAAGGTTGGAGGAGACCTCCAAGATCATTGACTCCAACCATTAACCTGTCACTGCTGGAACCCCTAAACCATATCATCCAGTGCCAGATCCAGATGCCTCTTAAACACTTCCAGGGATGGTGAGTCCACCACCTCTGTGGAAAATATTCCAGTGCCTGAACACCCTAACAGGGAAAACATTTCTCTTAACATCCAATCTGACTCTGCCCTGGCTCAGCTCAAGGCCTTCTCATGACTCTCAAGAAGCTCTCAAGAGCTTCTCATGACTTTCCTTCTTCCGAACTCTTTTTCTATTTTCCCCTCCTCTCACTGTCAGCAGAGCTTACTTACTTTCTTCCCCTACTGCATTCTTCTCAATCTAATTCTACGTCTATGGGGTGTGGTTTGCCCCACAGGTCTATGGAGGAGCTAAAATCTTGGTGGGTTTTTGTTGGGGATGGGATGTTGTGGGGTTTGTGGTTTTAGAGAAACATTCTTTGTAAAGGCCCTGAGACACACAAATAATGGTCATTGAAGAGTTTGTGAAAAGGTGCACCAGGACATGATCACACAGTAAAAAATACAAGAATGATTCACCCTGAGAAAGTCAAAGATCTAGAATCTTGTCCTAAGGAATAAATGCTTAAAAACATATAAATATTATCCTCAAAATGCAGTGTCATCCTTTCAAATACCAACTGTTGTACAAAGCATCACCAACTCTCTTACTGCTGCCAATCGAGTGCATTCCCTAATTGGTGCTGATTAGAGCAGACAGGGGTGGCATTCAGCTCACTTTTTAATGCAGCTGCTTCTGGGGTGGAACCTGATGCCTTATGTGCTCCTGCAGTGCAGTAGCACATCTGAGTGACAGGGAGAAACAGGAATGAAGATTCCTGAAGAGGTATGGAGGATGTCTACACTGCCAGCTATGAGCAGCCTGGAGACTCACTCTTTATTCAGTCCTGTAGTAGCACAGTTTAGCTTTCAGAAGGAGGCACCACTAAATCCAACCCAGCAGTGGACAAGACTGGGTGTGGGTGAGGAGCACCATGCATGCTCAGTACACTAGCAGCTCTCCCTCAGTATGGCAACTGGATGCTCTGAGGTAACTATCACCAGACTCAGAAGGTTACCAAAGGCATCCCAGCTGCTGTATCCAGGAGACAGGAATGAAAACAGGCCATAGATTTCTTCATACAACTCATCTTTTTTCACTGCTGCTGCATGTCCTCCTGAGAGGTAGGATAGTGCAAGTTGTCAGCTGCTATAGCAACCTTGCCTTGTCTAGCAAGGAGTGAGGAGGGATGAGAATGAGGGCAGGGATGGGAAAGGGTGTGGAGATGGAAGCTATCCACTGCCTGGTTCAAGGTAATCAATATGCATAGATCTTTAGCCTTCATCATCCTTCACCACTGTGACACAAATGGGGCTGCAGGGACTGCGTGGCAGAGGAGGAGGAGACTGCTGCGGGATGGACAGGCCTAAGGATGGGAAAGCTGTGTTCTTGCACAATGATGGGCTGGCCATAAATTCCACATTCATGGGCTTCATCTCCTTTTGCACGTTGGCCACGTTGTTCACAGTGTGAGCCACACAGCACCCCTCTCCCACTAGCTCACACCTTCACCTCTGGGTTACATGTTGCTGTTTCCCACCTACATATGTTCTCTGAGTGTCACTTCACTGCCCCTCCTTGACAAGCACAAATACATCTTTTCCCCCACCTGCAGGTAGGTTTGCAATGCACTGACTGGCCCTACAGCTGCAGAGCTACGGAGGTGCTGCTCCTTACCCCGACATAAATCCCACCCCGTGCCTGTGATTCCGTATCTCCAGACACCAGCACACACACCTTACAGCACACAGACAGCACAGCCACATACACACACACTCCCAGGCTTGGCCTCTGCCACTTCTGTTTGCACACACTGTAAGAGCCAACTTTCCTCCTCCCCCCCAAGCAAATTTGCTTGAAGCATTTGAGCTCCCCAGCATCCACACATCCTCCCCTCCGCCCCATCCTCCCTCCTGCCACGCCAGCCAGCGCCAGCCACCCCCGCAAAAACACACGCATGCAGACCGAGAGCGATGGTGGAGCCCTCAGTGAGCTGCTGGAGCAGAACAGATGGCTTAGCAACCAAAAAAACAGTCATTTGCTCCACAAGTTTCTTCCCTAACGTTCTGTTTGTTTTCAGAACACGTTCATCACCAGAATAAAATCCAGGCAAGATGGGCTGATATAAACAGCCCAGCCTTGATCCCATGAGGTGTGAAGTCCCACCTGTTTTTTTGCACCTTTTTTTCACAGATTTCAACTCACTCTCCCGAGGCCTCCCCTCCCCCTTTGCCACTTGCAAATCCCCCCACCCCCTGCATCAGCATAGAGATTAACTTCATCTTCCTTGAGAGACAATACCCCCCCAGCTTGTCTCGGTCTTGTCCTCAGCTGGCAGGGACCCACCATACTTTCCAATGCTCATTTTTTCCATTTCAGGCGTGCACCTGACCCAAAAGAGCACTTTGCCTTTTATCTCATTCTGGAGTCACCTCCTGAAAAGCATTTACTATAGGTTTGAGGAAGCTGCACAGTGGATCTGCTGCAGAGGCCATAGTAGCCATCAGGTAGTACATGCTGCTACAAAGAAGGGTTGGGGGTATGCTACAGTTTCTTCTCCCCTACAGTGAATTCCTGACAGGGATTTGGGATAGCAGTTAAAGGGAGACTCATATGAGTGAGGGGAAACTGCCTCTCACAGGCAGGAAGGGAGCTGTCATAACCTTTTGATGCACACCAAGTGGGAGCTATATCTTAGGCAGGTCAGTTAGCACGGCTGTCCTTATCAGGACCTATGGAAAGTTATCAGGGTGTCTTAAACAGTCTTGCTGTCTGTGGGAGTTGGGGGTTTCTATACCTGCCATACATCAGCAACAGAGCAGTATTGTCCATCATTAGAAGCTTCTGGGTCAAGCTGAGCTGCAGCAGAAGTCAAGTCTTTGACTCCCTCTAGTGATGTATCTGGAACTGGACCTCACAGACCCAGTCCCCCCACAACTTCAGCAAAACCCAGTGCTGGGCACTCAAGATGCAAGGTCTAACCTCCTCTACCAGCTGAAACCAAGCTATTTATACAAGCAAGCCAATTAACGGCTCTGTGTTCATTCTCATACTGACACTTAATGATGATGCCTCCTGGGAGAACTCACCAGATGCATGGGGTGGGAGGGAGAAAGTCCCAGGAGGGCAAACAGCTGGTTCCAGTGCAGTAGGAGGAAAAGAGAGCTGGGTTTGTCTGGGGTCACTCTATGTCTTCTGGACAAATTCTCTCAAAACCTTGTCTCCCCCTGCTTAAACAGGAATCTCTGTCTTTGCAATGTTCTCCATTGTGAAGAAAGTGCACATTCTATTTCATCACTGAGGACAGGCCCTGAAGCCCCAGAGCACACCCAATTAAGAGTCAGACTGTGCACAAGCTGCCTTTGTATTACTAACAGTGGCTGGGGTAGTGCCCTTCCTGCACACCACTTCCCTCTACTCCTCTCCCCATGAAGAAAAGAAAATATAAAAAGCTTCTGCAAGATGAAAAAGAATTTTTGAAAAGAAAGGCTAGATGAAGAGGTAATTGCCAAACACAGCGTGAGAAGAGGCAGGGACAGGGGTGAGGAGTACCTGGGTATGTGAAGGCAAAGGGTTGTGTCAGTAATTCATGAGGAGGAAGCCTCCTGCTCTGTGGAACCTGGTGTCCTCAGCCAGTGGAGAATGGCTATCTAGCCAGGGCAGCAGGGAGAGGAGGGTGTCAGCACACCTTGCTTCAAACACATGGTCCAGGCAGGCAGAGAGTGTGATGAGATAGGGGTCTGGGCAAAGGAGGGATGGAGAGGTTGAGAAGACAAACTGGTCCTTTCTGGGAGATGAATGGGGGCAAAGGACACAAGGTGGTGCCCTTTAACCCTAAAGAAAAGTTGTGCTCCCACATAATTATGCTAGGTCATGCTTAACTCTGACTAAGTCATCTGTGTTATACTTAGGGGATCATACTTACAGCCCAGCTTAAACTAAGTGAAGTCATCCATGCTGTGTCCAGCTCATGGGACAAAAAGTTTCAGTATGAAGGCATAGACAGGGCCCCTCCTGCCTGCAAACATGCTCTCTGTGTTTGTGCATCACCAGCCTCTGCTGAAGGCCTGAGGTTGTCTCCTCTGTGAGACTCAGTTCTGCACCTCCTCCTACGTCTAGTCTGGGCTGCAAAGACAGGCTGCACCATATCTTTGTAATCTCATCCTACATCGATGAAGCCAGGGGGACAGCAGCATGCCATGGCTCCCTGCCCTGCCACATCAGGCAGGCACAGATGATGTAGTCTCACTGCACATGGACTCACCACAGGACAGGGACACACTGTGGAACAGAGCTGAGACATATTCTGGAGTGTTGAAGCTCAAATGCAGCCTACAAAGCTTTTCCTTTGTCCCCAAGGGCCCTTGCAGGGGAGGAGGGCATGAGCATCAGCCTTGTTACCACTGTGAAATTGTGAGCAGTTGTGCTATGCAGCTCAGCAACAACTGTGAAATCCCAAGGGGAGTCACGGATTTGTTATACTGTAATGTATCTGGGTCAAAACAGGGCAGGCAAGGGGAAGCGACAGGACGAGAAGAGCTGAAATCCATCCTCCCAGGCTGCCTCCCCTGTGAGCAAGAACAAGCACCCACAATGTCAAGCAGGCTGTTGGTATTATCTCCTGCTGTAGCCATCCAGGGCTTTTGCCAGAGATGGAGAGAGGAGTTGCCCTTGCCCCAGCACTTGCTGAGTAGACAGAGTCCCTCTGGGACCAGGCACTGTGTTTGCTCTGACTGTCTCCTTCTTTGGGCTGCAGCAGCCTTTGGAGGTCTGCAGCTGAGGCCAGGGCAGGAAAGGATGCCCACAGCCTGGGGAGTCTGGTGTGAAGAAAGTTAAATCTACTTCAGCCCAAACCAGCACACACTGCTAATTCTGCCATGCCTCACTAGCCAGAGATCATGGAATTGCACAGTGACAGTTAGGCTTGGCCAAGGAGCCAAGGACTGGAGAAGAAGGGAAGAAAGATAGCCTCATTTCATGTGCAGGGTATTGCTTCCATTCCTCTGCCTTCTACATTATTACCTGGCCTCCTTCCCTTCTTCCCCTCCAGTTCCAGCATCTCTTTCTCCTCTGTCTGTTTTTCTCTGCTTATTCTTTCTCCCAAAGCACTGACAAGGGGCTGTTTCTCTGTAGTGGATAACCCTTTCCCCAAAAATGGTACTGGTCATAGTTATTGCATCTGTGGTCCCCAGACACAAACCACAATGTCATCCTTTTGCTGAGTATCCTCACCAATTTCCAGGCTGAAAGACCAGGAAGAAGTAGGAGTTCCCTTGCAAGGTTGTTGGGTACCCAAGATGCCAGGAAGGGCTCCTGATCCTTTCGCATCTGGTTCCATGCACAACCTGCCATATATCCCTCTCACCTAAGCAGAATTTCCACTTCCTCCTGCTTACACTGGGAGTTCTCCCACAACCTTCCAGCCCTGCGCCCTCCCTCCAGCAGAGCATGGTTTTCTTCCTTCTCCATCTTTATGGAAGATGCTAGCAGGCTCTGAGAGTGGGTCTGAGGGAGGAAGGCTGCATTTCCTGGCAAAGTCAGTCAAGGTTTGGCTTGATCATCAGATCAACCCTTGGGCCTTCCATGTGTTTCACTCACCCTCTCATGCTCTTTGTCCCAGAAAGCTTCCCCACAGATATCACCCAATGTGGTAATTTCTACCACCACAGGTACATCTTCATTTCTGCTGTCTTTTCTTCCTCCACGTCCCCATAAACAAAAATTTATTATCACAGAGGGCCATTATGGATAAATGGTCTCCTGAGAGCTCTATTTACCAGGTGAGGGGGAGGAAGCAGGAGCCTGTGTGTGCAGAGGTGGGGAAGGCTGGAGCTCCAGCTGACAGCAGCATTCATCCTCAGGACTGTGCAGGACCTAATTAACGTGCAGAGATGCTGCCCATGGCAGGTAGTGCCACAGCAGGACATCAGCAGGGAGGCAAAAAGACAGCAAAGGAAAAGAGGAGAGGGTAGAGAGATGAGTGGAAGAATAATGAGGGCAGGAGAAGAGGGGAAAGGGGAAGGCAGGCAGAACGATGATGGCAGCCCACTGCTTCTCCATCACCCTACAGGTGCTCTGGCTTCCCTAACATATTCCTAATTGCAGTGACTATTTGTTTTTCACCTGGCTGCTGTGAAGTGACAGCCTTTTTTGTAATGTTAATAATGTCTTCAAGCCCAGAGCAGCTGCCAGACCCCATGAGGGGTGGTGAGAAATGCAGGGGCATGGGGCGGGGAGAGAAGTTGTTTTTCTCTCGAGCTTTTGGTTGACAAAGAATAAAAAATCCCATCCAGGTCTGAGGAGCCAGGCCTTGGCATCCGTGGGCACATACCTAGATGAAGGTGATAGCATGGGGATGAGGAGTGTGGAAGGGAGATGGAGACATTTGCATGGCCATACAGGAGTGGCAGAAGGTTTTGGGGTGAGAAGGCCAAATCAGCCTATTTAATATTGTTGAGCCAGTAGGTGATAAAAAGCATAAAGTGGCAGGGGGAGATGCAATGTCATACAACAGAAAACAGCGGATGAAGGGGTGGAGATGACACTTTGTGATGTGCCTATGCAGATTTGTTCACTTTGTGCACTGCTTTGAGCTCCCGTGCCATGTGCCCCTAGACATGCAGACCTCCCATCATCCACGTGCTCAGGGTCTGTGGATGTGTCTGTCTATGTCCATCCACCCCATGTGCCCAGTTGCTCAGTGTGAGCCTGTGAAAGTCTAAGTGGCAACTTGGATTTGTGCTTGCAAGGTGCTAGCCCAGGCTGCCATTGCACAGTTGTGCAGCTTAAGTGTATGTTGTGTGTGTGTTTGTGTGCACACGTGTGCACAAATATGTACAGCTTCCCTTCTGTACCAGCTGAGTGCCCAAGGAGCTGCAGGGCATGCAATGTCCGGACAGCAGCTCCATGCTCATGGATGCTGTGAATGATACAGGCTAGCTGTGGCAGTTCTCAGCAACTCAGCAGAAGCCTCTTAACTTGCACAGACAGCCGGTGCTGGGGGCAGCTGGCAAGGGGCTGGAAGCCGATCCATTTTGACAGCTGCTGTGCCAGGGGTGGTTGGGGGCTTCTCTCATCTTGTTTTCACCACAAACTGGTTACCTAGTGTGAGGCTAACAGGGCCACTGCTAAATCCGACAGAAATGGGATCTAAGGGGACAAGTACAGAGTGCATTAAGCAGAAGAGCATCAGGAAAGCAAAGCACTTGAGAGCTGCACACTTCTTGGTTCATGCGCTACTGATACACACTCCTCTCATGCTTGCTGCTTTTCTCAGAGCCCCTCTTCCTTTCTATCTTCCATTGCTCCTCCTCTTTCTCCCCACCTCCACCTTTTCCAAAGTACCTTCCCTCCATGACACTACTGAGCACCCAGTCAGTACTGGATACTGTGAAAGCTGGAGCTTCCAGCATGGCTAGGATTGGTCCTTTGGATGTCTTTTGGCAAATAAATCAGAGAGGGGACTACAGGCATCCCCACCTGATGCCACACTTTATTCAGCATCTCTAGCCTTAGCCACCCTGGGAGACCCAGAGCCAGGCAGGTTGCCAGCTACCACAGAAAACTGTTGGGTTTCTGCTTCCCAAGAGGCTCCTGACAACACTGGTGAGACTCATGCTATGAATGAGAAAGTAGTAACAGCCTTGAGCCTATCGAGGAGATCCAAAAGGGCTGTGATGCCCCAGCATGAAATTCATTGTTTTAGACAGGTATAGGTTACAGGGGGCTTGGGAATATGCACAGAAAACCTAGTGTTCTGGATTACTCTAGAAAACCATCCTGAGTCTATTCTGAGCCTTTTCTGGCCCCCTCATGCCCCACACTGGTCCACTCTCCACAGTCTCCCTCTTTTCCTTCCATCCACTGGAGAAATACTGGTCCTTTATCCCATTTCACAAATGAATTGGAGGAGACAGTGAAGATCCAATTTTCTAGCTCCACAAATACTGGGAAGGAAGGAAAAAAAGCAAAATGTGTGACTTGGCAGAAGAAGCAGCTTTGTTGCACATCCTCCCATAAATCTCATGCCTGAGAGAGTTTCTAATGCTGGAGTCAGTTAAAACCATGGCATTGTATTGGGTTAAACTGATGAATGGTACTGAAAGAGGGAACAGCCTAAAGAGCTGACGGGAGACCCTGCCTGGTGGCAGGCCTCTCACTCTTGTTCACATTCTGCTCTCTCTCTCCACTAATGGAGCCTCATCTCTTTAATCAGAAAGTAAGTACTCTCCAGGTTACTGCCTGAAATGTTCAGAGACACACTTTAGGGAGACCTGCAAAGGCAGCAATGCTCAGCTTGTAAACTCTTCAATCAGGAGAGGACAAAAGAAGGGAAAGGACAAGGATGTTCAGAGTTCATCTTTGAAGGGTTGTGCTTCCTCAGCTATCAAGTTGTTGGTGAAACTCAATGCCAAGCTGGACTTGGACAGAAGAGTAATGAGTATGGAGGTTCTCAGAAAAAGCCACCTCTAAAATCAATGAAGAGATGTCCAAGGCAATAATCTTTTCTCCTTCAGGAGAAAGGAGTGGGCTTCTGGGACAGCACAGTGAAGACAATGGGAGATTATTCCAAGGGAGGGCTCTGACTTCACTGCAGCCAGTGATGGAGAATGCACTGCTGGGATCAGGTTAAGCCTTAGAGCCTTTCTTTGACTCCCTGTTTTCATCCCTAGTTTGCTGAGAAAGGTTTTCTAAAGGTATCTGCCCAGTTTGGTGTTACTTCCTATCCTGTGGCAATCTAAGTGCAAAACAATGTCAGAACGTCCCACAATCCTGTGAACATCAATTTTTAACTTCCATTCCAGAATCAGACCCTCTGGCATTCAGACTACACTCTTGCCTATGCCTGCACAGCACCAAGCATGAACACTGTGATTTGCCTCATCCTTACTCTTACTTTGAACCTCTGTCTTCCACTCCTCCCACCAGACCCATCCTTCTTCTCTTGAAATCCCAGACCCCTTTTTGCCCCGGCTCCTCAAGGGTTGCCTTTCCCCTTTACCTTCCATTCTCAGCCTTCTCAGATTCTCCTGCCAGGCACTGTATTTTTACCCAGTTTGTTCTCACTACATTTTCTTCCTCTTGATGTTCCCCAGGGAAATCCCCTTCTGTTCTTCACATCATTTTTCCTGCAGGTGCAGGAGTCATAAAGTGCCAAGTTTACTCTTTAACTGTCAAAAATCTGTAAATCAAATGTCCTTCAGAGCTGCCAAAGTGTTTTGACTGAGGCTTTCTAAAGAAGCCTGCTGTGATTTTGGTATCCAGCACCCAACACGGTCACCAGTCCTCTCTCCTCTAATTTTCAGCATCTGACTGAGTCTTGTCCTGTGCAACAGGAGCTCTGTGTGGCCATTCCCACTCCCTGTTTTGCTCTCTGGGGAAAACACAAAGTCAGAGTTCAGCATTTTACCATGTACCTCCCACAATCACTGCTCTCCACTGTCACTGGGATCCAAATATGAGGGTAGCAGGGAGATTCCTCATGTGCTGTGGGGGAAACACTGGAATATAAGTCTCACTTCAGGTGCTTCAAGGGAGGTCTGCTGAAATAAAGAGAACATATAAGACTCCTAGATGTCTCACAGTAGGTAGGCTAAATAGACCAATGTTATGTGCTAGATACCAAAAGACTGAGGTCTGGAGGTGGGAAGGATGTGGAAGGGGTCTTGGGGTGGCAACCTTCCCTGTTTGACTGCTGACACAGTGACATCTTCCCTTCTGTGAAAGGACCTGAGCACAAGGTAATTTCAGCTGTGGTATTCTCTAAATGCTGACTATGCTGATGAGCAGAGCTGCTGCAATAAACTTACCCTCTGCAGACGCAGTGCATGGGGCTGGATGGGGGAAAGGAAGGTAGAACCACAGTCTGGAACAGGAGAAAGTGACTTTGAAACAGTGCAGACTTTGATCTTCTCTGCTTGGGTGGCTGCTTTGGGGGTGGGGGGACAGGTAGAGACCACACATGGTCCCTGCAGGTAGTGAGATCAGCAGATCTTCTCAGCCATGTCTCTCTCCCAGAGCTGGGACTGCCTCCTGAGGCAAAGAAGGAAATCTTTTCATCCAAGGCTAAACCAACTGTGACAAGTGTCTGCCACTATAGCATGTTCCATCTTCTCAGAAAGCTTCCAAGCACCCCAGCTTTCTTAAAGTGTTGGTCCCCAATGTCCTCCCTTTTGCTCTGTTTCTGCTGGATATTGTCCGTTCTTTACATCAGCGTGAGTCCCATGTGATGCCTAAGAAGAAAGGGACTCCTAGAGTCTCCTGATGCAACATTTGCCTTGCCCAGGGGTTTCTTAGATGGCTTCTGCATCCTGAGGTGCAGAGAGCAGACTGGGAGCACAGTCAGTATCTGCTTCAGGGGCACTGCTCCAAGAAACAAGGCAGGAGCACTGGCTCACTCTGTGAGTAACTGCAGGGTGGTGTGGGAATGCCACTGGGGAGGGTGGGATGGAGAGAGATGCCGAGTGGTCTCTGTTCCCCTCAACTATCAGAGGTGCTGCCACTCTCACCCCTGCAGTGTGTGAGGACTCTGTGTCCTTCCAAGTTGGTGCCTTCCCAACCCCTTCAGCCATGTGTAACCAGCACCATGCTCAGATGGCACAGCCTGTTTCACTTCTTCTCAAGGCTTTGCCTGACTATACCATTCAATGCTCTAATCCTGATGAAGAGGGGAGCAGGGCAGGAAGACACCACCCCTTCCCAAATCCAACATAGTTTTTCCTGTTGAGAATGAGAACATTTGACTTCCACGTCCCTTCCCCTCTCTCTTCTCCTCTGTTTTTCTGTGTGTTACATTTCCTTTTCTAAAGAGGGCAACATCTGCTTCCCAGCCTCATTGAAATCCCTCAGCAAGTGCAACAGGAGCTCAGCAAAGGGATGGAAGGGAAGGTAGTCACCACTGGAAGATTGTTCTCATGTCCCAGTGTTGGATGCAGAGGGTGAATCACTGCAGCATCTCCCTTGGCTGTGGGTGGGAGCAGGGCTGCTTTTGCAGAAGACTTGTAAAACTCTGGCCCCCAAACCCTGGGTGTTTGGGATCTAAATGCTCAGGTTGCCTTATGAATTCTCCAGAGATTATTTCAAAGGATGTAAACTTCAAAAGCCCATGGAAACATGGGCCTGCCCAGTCTGTTTAATCTGGGGGACATGGATTTAGTACATGCCACATCTACACTTTTGAAGTCTCTCTGGGGGATCCTCTGCTCCTTCAGTTGTCTAGCCAGCAAGCCCAAGCTAGGGGCACTAGTGTGTCAGCTTCTAGCTGTGTAGGGCAGACTTTTGGGAGTAGCTGTGAACAGGAACATGGGGGTCCTTCTACCTGTTGGTGATCTCTAGGAGCCTGAGCTGTGACTTGTTCACTATGAGACAACACCAAAGGCTGAGTGACTCCAGTATCAGAGAGTCCACACACAGCTTGGCTCTGAAGCAAAAATCTCCATCTTTTCACTGTGCAGCCTTGGATGAGCCAGCTGACTGGCTAAACCTGGTGACTGTGCTAATTGGGAGCACAGGGAGAGGGGCTGAGATGTCAGGGAAAGATGGAGTGACTGAGAGAGCAGGCAGCAGCGGCGGCATGGGGGGATGGTCGAGGGGAATGGGAAGACTGCACGGTGGGATGAGGAATGGCAAAGAGGCTGAGGAGAAGGAGGGGCTGAGCCAAGCCATGCATTTCGGAAAGCAGACAAGCACACATCAGAGCTTGTCACAGGCAAGGTTGAAATATAAATGGAAATTCTCACTGAGCTGCATCAAAGCCATATTGGTGAATGAAAAAAAAAAAAAAAAGAGAGACTGAGGAGTGAAGGAAAACAGCACAGCTAGGGCTGCCCATCCAGCACCTCCTGAGGCACTCTCAGTAGCACTGTCCCACCCCATCAATGAAGGCTGCTGAGCAGAGGGCTAGACAGTCAGCAAACTGGAGCAGGAGAGGGGCACTAAACCATTAGTTTTTCATTAATAAACCAATAAGAAGAATGAACAAAGACACACAGCCTTTTTTTGTTTTGTTTCTTTCTTGCCTTTTCCCCTATCACATGTTTGCACAAGCACACACATACTCTTCCTCTGATCCCTGCCTGGACAGCTCTTGTACCCTTGGGCAATCAGCTATCCCTCCTTTCCCCACCACTCCTACCCCCCCAGCCTCTGTCTCCCGCAGGACCTGTTTTGTGTTCTGGCATTTCTCATTAGGGCTCCAGGAATCCACTAATCATGGGACTCTCATGTTTCCAGGTGCAAATGCCCATATGTATGCCTTAACGACATAGTTACTCCTTCCCTCAGTCTGGTCCTAGAAGGGCTGAAGAAGCTTGGACTGATTAAATATTCTGCTCTTAGAAAAGTCGGTCAACACCTGTCTGGCAGCTATGGGCAATCTTGGTTAAGGTGAGAGGGAGGTAGGGGAGGAAGGGCATTGATCTCTAAAGTCAAGGGAACTGTGGTCTCCCTTGCAGGATGGGCCGATCTCTAACTCCCATAGCTTTTGCCCCTGTGGTTTCCTCATGTCCATGTTTCATTTAATTTTGGTTTCTGCTTGGCTACAGCTCTGCACACATACCAGCCCAAGTCCCATAGTCACTTTTAGCCCTGATAGGATCTGCCTTCATCTATCTCCTTTAGTCATGCTGCTTTCTACTCCCAAATTCCTCTTTCTCTTTATCTAACACCTTTCTTCTCCAACCTCACTGTACACTGAATTTCATGGCACTGGAGAAAAGTGCCACCTTAGAAAAGTCAAGGTGGAAGAGTGCAGATTGGCCCCATTCTTACCATCTGTCTTTACCCAGTGCTCATTCCCCTGTGTCCCAGGAAGAAAGCTTCTTCCAGAGCATAAGGAAATGCCTTCTCAGACAGAAATATAAGTGCTGAGAGTATAAGTGTTGCCATGCCATTGGGGCCCACGGGTTGGAGACTCCAAGGACTGAGCTGCCAAGAACAAAAAGACAGATGGGTGTATCAGTGGCATCTTTCAATCTGGATCTGCTGTGCTCTCCTTATGCTTTGAAAGACCCAGAGGCAAGAGGGATGCCCCTGTGGAAGAAACAAGCACTCTTCACCTCGGCAGACTTATTCATTGAGAACTTTGTGGCCTCCTGGTGACTCCACATGGGCTATATGAATAGAGAAGCAAGCAAGAGTATTTCCATTTGATGGTGCTGAGGCTCACTGTGGTATGCCACCAAACCTAGATCTTCCATCTGATACTAGTGCCCGACAGAATTTCTCCCGAGGGAGAAGCATCAGAGAGTCCCTGTGTCATAGCCATGACTGCTTTTGTGCGCCCCACTGTGCCATGAGACACAGAGGGTTCACTCTTTGTGCAAACAGCACTGACTTAGCTCCTGTAAGGCACTGCATCCAGCCATTACCTCAGAGAGAGGGATCGTGACCTCGATGGGAGGGTAACCCTGACAAAGTCAGTTCAGTGTACACCAACCAGACTCGCTTACTGTCCACATCAGAACTACTCATGCAAGTGCTAAGAGGCTGCTGGTGTTCCATGAAAGGGATGCCACCTACATGGTGACACCTTAGAAGGCCCAAAGTCACAGGGTTTGGATGGAGCAAGGCCTGTCCAAATGCTTACTTCAGCATGGTATACCAGCAACACCAAGGTGGGGCTCTGTCTGAGCACACTGAGGGTACATGAACTGAAGCTAGAGCCAGCAATATGGACAAACACAGTCTGCTCTGCACCTCATAATGCTGTCAGACATCTACATGGTTCTGCCAGCTTTCCTTCTCAAAGGTCAAAACCCAGTTCTCCCTATGAGATCAGAGCTCAGAAAACACATTCCATTTTGCTCACTTGGATCAAAATTGTCTGAGGAAGAGATTTCCCATTTGCCCTAGGTCTGTTCAGTATCTTTATCATTCCTCTCTCCACCCTCCCATCCTCTGAAGGGAAAGAAGAACATCTCCCTGCCCTGCACAGCAGCCTCCCACTCCTCACCCTGCCTGCCATCAGTCCTCATGAACATCATAGCCAGTTCCTGTGCCATCGGAGCATCTTGCTTCTATCTTGATTTTTCACAAGTGATTATCGAAGTCAGAATTTGTCACCTACAGAATGAAAGGAAAATGAACCTTCAATCACAAATGCAGATCTACCTGATGAGAAAGAAGGGAGGAGGGGGGAAGAGAGAGACGGGCAAAGGAAGGGAAAAACAAGGATAAGAAGGACATGTGAAATAGAGACAAGAAACAATGAATAAAGTGAGCAAGAATTAAGACAGGAAACTCAGAGAGAAGGGGGGAGCAGGGGATGGGGGTGCAGAGGATGAGATGAGGAGGCTAACTGAGGCAGAGCAACTAAAGGGTAAATGATAGCACAAAAAATGGAGGGGCAGGGCAGGAGAGGTCACTATACCTGGAGACAGAGCTGCGAGATTTCCTCATTTTCTTTCCCATCCTATCTCCCACCTGATTCAAACCCACTACCCTTATCTCTTCTGACTCCCAGCAGGACTGGTCCTTCTTTTGTGCTGCGAGCAGATTTTGCCTGCCCTTGAGCCTGTGCGGGGGCAAGGTAACCACTGCAGTCTGGCTCTTCCAAATGTCTTATCCCTGGCACTGCCCTAGACATGAACACACACAGTTGCACGTAGTTATTCAGGTCTCTCAGATGGGAAGAGGTTATCACACGTCCTCTTAGTCATCACTTAGCAAAGATAAACACATTTAGTGCTTAATCTTCCCTCATCAGTCAGGCCTTCCTTTGCCCCTCTATCAGCTGCTCTGCCCTGAATCGTCTCCATTTTCTCTCCATTTCATTTAATAAGCTGCCCAGCCAAGCAGAGCCCTCCAGAAAGGGGCCAGCAGCTCTGTGACTCGATGCTTCTTTAAGGACAATCATTTCCCTCTCTACGCTTCCCCCTGCCCCCTCCATCTCCTCCAAATAGCAGTTATGGATTTTGTTTTGTAATCTTCTCTACCCTTCCCTTCTCTACCACCCTTGCTAAGCCTAGCAATTTGTCTCCAGGTCTCTCAGTGGCTATTCTCCTTTAAAGAACCACTTACCCGTGTCAGATGAAGAAGGGACAATTTTGAGTTCTTGAGAATTATGTATGAAAGTGTATATGCTTCTGTAAAACGAAAGAAAAGTTGTGGCTGAGAAAAGTTTGACAATAAGAAGCCCATGCGCAAATAAAGCTCAAAGACAGAAAAATCACCAAGTATTCCATATACAATTTAAAATTTATTATGGTAACCATATCTCAGTTGTGTGAACCCAAATGACCTTTCATTATACCACAGTGTTTGTGGTGTCACAGACTTGACAAGATGTTTATTTGTCTATGCCTCCCAGTAGCTTCTGGAAATCTGGTATTTTAGAGCAGTGCTAGCAAACCCCTCCAGCCATCCAGGTTGTAGCCCTGCAGTAGCAAAGCCCAGAAGTGCCTTCCATATTGATTGACTGGCCACATACCCAACACACAATAAGATTTAGTCTTCTTGCAGCCTGTATGTGCCCACAGTGACGTGACAGATAGGCAGAAGGGTGAGGCATCCCACTGTACATCTTGCCTTCAAAGCTGTAATGGGACCAGAGTTTTTCAGATATCCCAGAGAAATCATAGTGAGAGCCATGGAAAGAAGCTAGTTATTTGTTGTGCTGCATATAGCAATGTAATGATCACTTCAAAAGCTCCAGTACACAAGCACAAGTTGATGCTGGACTGTACAGCCACACACACATCCTCACTGGGAAGGCAGGGGGGAATCTAGGACAGGACTGTGCATGTCTGACAGGGCTGAATAAAAAGATGCTGCTGGTGTAATTATTGTTAGGGAGGCTGCATTTGCTTGTGGATGAGGATGGAGGATCTGACTGGATTTTGAATAAGTTCTGGTACAAACCGATCGAATGTCCTTTAATCAGATGGATTTAGCTGATATCTTTCTTTAGGATGGTTCCAGGACACAATTAACCTTCTGTTTGCAGCGTTAGTGGTCATTATCTAAACATAGGCAAAAAACCTATGTTCCCAGTTCCCAAAACAAGGAAGTATGTGATAAACGAGCTGTGTTTGAGAGAGGACTAAAGAAAGCAGTGCAGCTTGAGAAAACAATGTGACTAGCAACAGAAAGTAAAAGACCACTAAGAACAGCCTGAAGAGAGATTTTTTTTGGGCAGCAAAGAATTTAACTCCTAGTTTTTGTCTTATCAAAGCAGTACTTTATAGTTCCTTGGGAAACAGAGAATGCCCCCAGAGAACTTCCCAGATCTATTGTTCATACATCTCCTTAAAGGAAAACAAAATGCAGGAGCTTGAACTTCAGCCAACAACTTGAATCAAAAATATGCAAAACGTCATCTGGGGATAAGCCTAGAGCAGGGATCCTGTAGTCTGTGTCTTCTCACTCTACAGCGCATCTCTCATTAGGTTCCCCTCTTTTCAGCATTTAGCTAGCCCCAGGTGAGTGGCCTGGGGGATACTCTACTGTTTCTCTCTTATCCACAGCAGCATCTGTGTGCACAATAGGCCAGCAGTAGCCAGGGAGCAGACATAGAGCTGCATACATATCCATCCCTGTATTTGGATGAGCAGAGGAAAGAGAGAAAAGGAGATAACAGTAATATTTGAAGAGGATGGGAAGGAACTCACACAGACCCTTGCCATTTCTCTGCACACTGACTTTCCCATCCTCTACCTCCTGCTCCACTGCAGCCAGAGGGATGTTTTCCCTGTTGACTTCAGAAGCAGCAGGAGCCAGCCACTAATTAGGATCTAGTATGACAAAGCACAGAGTAGCCTGACACTGCTAGACCACAGGCGCCTAGAGGCAAAGGAGACAGTGCCTGCCGGAGGATCACTTTCATTAAGATGAAGAACATCAAACAGCTTTCCCTGAACTGACATCCGTCTGTCAAAGGAGCCTGCAAAGAAAGGCAGAGCTGACAGAGGCCCTAAGGAGAATCTCATTAGGATGGTTTTAGAGGGACCTCTTGATGAGAGAGCAGTGGGGACTATCTTCCTCCTTCCATCAGAAATGGCTCATGACTGTCAGTTTGCTGTCTCAGTCCTCAGAGGCTGATGGGGATGGACAGGTAATACTGATGGAGGTCACGGGCATGGAAATGTGACCAAGAAGGAAGCAGAAGACTGAGGGAGAAGTAGTGGAGCAGGGCACTGCAGAGCAAGTGCACAGATGGAACAGTCAAGGCATGCCTCGCTTTTTCACTCTGGAAAGAGGAAACTGCTGTGAAGGGCAGACTACTACAGTAAGCATCCCAGGCAGTGCTGGGCTGCCCAAGAGGAGACAGGTGGAAGTGAAAGTAAGATCTCACCTCCTTGTGCACACATGTACACTATGCATAATTGAATACAGACAGCTATCCTGATTTTTGTGTGTAGGATTTGGGCATAGCTTTCACTCTAGCCACATCTGCACACTCCTAGTGGCTCTTCAAGATCTGAACCCAGCTGAATTCACCCACAGCCCAGCCTGACAGGTAAGGGTATAGTTCCTTTCTCATGGGAGAAGTGATGAAGAAAGATTTATTCACTCCACAGACAACAGCAACATGCACATTTGGATGGAAGAGGTATATCCCCAGGGACATACGGTTCTCTGGGTCTGAGCTACAGCCACATGGCTCTAACATAGACCAATGATTTCTGGAAGGCTAAAACCCAGGCATTTATGTAGCACTGTAACTCTCTCCTGAGGCACTCCTGCTGGTAAGTGCATTCAGACACTTGCCCCGCAGTACAGTAAGAAGGCATGTGCTCAAATTCCCCAGCCAGCTCTGATTCAGTAATCACAACAAGTGCTCATTAGTGCCTGCAGGGACATCTTAGTTATTAGGAGTGGTCAGCTGGGCATTACACTGTGCTCAAGTGGTTAAAAAAAACCTTACAATTGACTGCTACTCAAGTTGGTGCCATCATTCAGCCTCTCTAGAGGGTCACGTGGGTGATATCATTGCCTTTTGTTAAAAGTTGCTACCCACAGTCTCTCAATGTAGAAGGAAAGCATGATGCTTTCATTTCCTTGGAAAGCTCACACTGATGGTCTGTCTTCACAGTCATCCTTAGGGCTGCCACACATGGTCTCATTGCTTTTTTAAGGCAAGAGTGGGACAACTAAACCCTATGGGCTGTATATAGCCTGCAAGAGCTCATGATCCTGGGGCACATCACAGTCATTTGGCATGCTCAAAACATCTGCACCTGGGCAACACAAGAGATGCCCCTGGTGCAGGCCAGTGTCTCTGAATATGTCATCACAATCTCAGTCAAAGTCAAAGCTCACAAAACATACTCCCAACCAGCACTGAAAACCACTTTGTTCTATTGCTGTGCAGTGCTAAGGTATGTGTGAATTTGTGACCAGCTGAAAGGTATTGGAGAGACCTACTCTCTCACCAGGAAAGAACAGGCTCATCAGCCCTGCATCAGGACTTTGCTGTGATGACATCACCCAGGCTTTGAAGAACTCTGCCAGATGATGTCACATGGTACCTCTGAAAATCTGCAGTGCTGATGCTGTCCCTGGTTTTAAGGGTTAGCACAAATTGTGTCAGTCAAGGAATGAGTCAGAAGTGTAAACAGTGGTGTTCAGTGCAAGGTCACCCACCTGTCTTCGACTTCTCCAGAACATCTCCCGCAGGTCCTGTGTGGTATTTGCCAGCACTGAGCAAATGTTTTGGATAACTCATGACACCAAAAATGGCTCTGGAAACCAGAATCTCACCCTTTAGATCCCTGAGGACCTGCAGCAATGGTGCTGTCTTCCATCTCCAGAGCCTTGCTGGGATGCCTTTCTTCCAGCTTTTTCTGTCTTCTGAGGACAGCCACTCTAACATGGAAGGCTGTTCCCAGCACCTGGGTCATGCTGCTGTCCCTCCAGCTGGCAGAGAGCTGAGCTGCATTTCATAGTGCACGAGCACTGAAGAAACCCTTGTTTGCCACCACACTTAGTTTTCCCTCACTCTTGCAGGACTTTGAGAGGATCCACCACTGAACTCTGACCAAAACTAAGGGGTCTCTGAGCACTGGGTGGCAGGCAATCCCCCCTGTAGAGGCAGCAGGAACAGGACAGCTGATATGTTCAAGCCAGTCAGGTGGTGAGAAGGGACATGATGTTCCCATCTTCCCACTGCTGGGAGTTTGTGGTGAGACAGGACTGGGTCTGTCCACTGCAGAACCTGGCTATGCAGTGCTGGCCATTTGGCTCTGTGAAGGAGCCCCCTGCAAGCAAGAGGAAGGCCATCTGCCTCCTGCTCTGCTTACAAACTGCACAAATGCAAAGGCAGCAGGACCAGCTGTGGAAGCAGGACAGCAGCTACTGTCTGCTGAGGCATCTGGACTAGTCCTTCTTGGTTTCCCAGTGTGCATGGAAGGGAAAAGGTTCATTCAACCAGTCTCCCTCACTTCTGTGCTTACTGCTGCAGACCAGTCAGGTAGTATTTCAGGTTTGGTGGGGATGGAGGACAAGCACCATGACAGGGAAGACACGTGTACAGACAGGAGGGTGTTGTAACTCCCCAGCTCCCTGGCCATCACTGACTCAGGCCAGAAGGGTCAGTGCATAGCTCTTAGAACTCCTTATCCTCACCTGAAATGTACCAACCCACTGCAACTCCAAGCCTCTGAAGTGTCTTCCCAGGCAACGAGGAGGTTGGAGAGGCTCCACTTCAGCTCAGCCCTCTCTTTCTGCCTGGCTCTCACGCCCCCGCTCACATGCACTTGGTAGTTGTCTCGGGCTCTCTCACACAGTCTGTCTCATACACACACAAGCTCTAGCACAAACACAAAGGCTACAGGACCCGTGTCTCTCAGGCATTGTATAGGATCCCTCTCCCTCACAGAGTGTTTCACACACACTGACTCTCTCCTTCACACTTGTGCTTGTAGATATCTCTTTTTCTTCTGGCTGTTTCTCTTTTTGGCATTGGTGGGAGTCTCAGGGAACAAGGCTCTGCCTTCACTCTGTTCTCAGTGTCTCATTCCCTGCTAGTCTGTACCACTTATTTTGCAATATTATTGCTCTTGGCTTTGCTCATGACTCAGTTCCCTCTCCTTGAGGAGCTCAAAACATTATGCCTTAGTAAGAAACATGCCACAGTTCCTAGCATTCACCAAGACATGTCTTCATTGACAAATCCATGAGGGTTTTGCTTTAGATCCTGCTCTGTTTGGCTGTATTACCTGTCAGAAAGTGATGTTTCTAGCATGTGGCAGGTTCACATGACTCAACCTGAACACCAGGTGAGCTTAATGTGAGAACAAACTATACAGTAGCAAAGATCAGCTCTGGAAGATCAACTGTTGAACCACAGTTCAACTAGCTGGAAGAACAGCTGATCCTCTTCTTCCTTATTGCAGGTGTGGATTATCACAGTGGGTAACTCAGATGCAAATGGATCATCAAATAAATCCTTAATCTTTTTCTTCCTTTTCTCCCCAACACATCAATCAGTGTAGCATACATTGTTTTTACTGCTGGGTCTTTGTGAAAATAAGAACTCATATTTTAACATTGGTGCTGCTCTGTGTGTGATGTCTGTAGACAGTAACAGCAAGGTTTGTGTGATGCATCAGCTATGATACAAGCAGAAATAAATGGAGAAATGCAGCACGCCCAAAAAAGAGCTAGTCCATTTTTACATTTAATTTGGTCTGTCCAAAAAAAGTCATTTATCTCCCTCTATAAACCTTGCCTCACCAACATTGTTCCAACTTGGCAAGAATCAGAAATGCATGGATTCCTCACAGCAGCATCACCCCTCTTAGAGGGCCAAGCCTTTAGAAGACAGAGGAATTTCAGTTCCATCCTTTCCAGCTGGCACGATCCTTCCCATGACTTCCTATAGACTTAGACCTCCCATAGTGACATTTACATTCTAGAGTCCTCAGGCACTTCTCACAGCCACTATGAGTGTTCAAAGATTATTTAGTGACCTTGAAATGACATCAGCCATCTCCCTTAGCACTGCTGGATGCATCCCATCAGGGCCAATAGACTCACATGTGTCCAGTTTGCTGAAGTATTCTCTGATTCTCTTCCACACAGGTTATGTTGCTCCCTATTATCCCTTGGTCTCTGTGGCCTAGCATTTCTGAAGGCCATTATTGTTCATAAAGACTGAGATGAAAAAAGCATTCAATACCTCAGTCTCTTCCATGCTCTGTCTCACAAGGGCACCTGCCTCATTTAGCATTGGCCCCACATTTCCCAAGTCTTCCTTTTACCCCTTACATACTTCTGTACTTTTGTTATTTTTGAGCTTCTGGACAGACATAGGGAACTCACCTAGAGGTTACTCAGAGACACTCAGCACCATGTCCCACAGGCAAGTAGTGCCAAGTGTACCTACCATCTGCTCAAGAGTGGATGTCAAGCTGGCTACAAACAAGGTCATTAGCACATCTAGCATAGTCCTACATCTCCCAGGATCAATCCCACAGAGATTTTCCTATCTCAAGACTTATCTTGATTCAGAAGGGGCTTTAGGTTATGAAGCCATATGTTTCAGCTTCTTCCTTGTATATTTTCACCAGTAAAATCCAGGATTCTTTTCCTATCATACCACTCCCCATACACACTTCTGTGTCAGCAATCGCTGACATCAGCATTCTTGTCATGAGGCAAATTTTGCTGCTAGGAGGATTCCACTGCTCTGGTACCATGGGCATGTGCCTAGTCTTGATCACAACACCTGCTGGGGTGCTGACTGGGGTGATGGTCAGGACTCTGGTCCCCAAGGTAGGCATGTCTCCAGGGCTCTTCTGACTAATATGGTTTAATTGGATGAGAAGCCCAAGCTAAATGTAGTTCTCTCTCCTGTTCATTTGTCTGATTGCTGCTGTGTACATTTAACTATTTTCTACCTGTGCATCCCACTTGTCCTTTCAGTCCATGTCAAATAGTGAAGGCCTGAATTTTGTGCAAGTGCGCACTATGTGCTGGGAAAACTGGAAACAGCAGCTGCAGAAACTCTGTTCTGAAACCTTGAGTCTCACTGCTGCAATGCTGGGAAGCTTCAGATGCAGTTCTTTTCTCATCAGGTCTGTCAGATGATCTTAGCATCAGGCTAACAGTTATCTGGCATTTCAGACCATTGCAGCAGCCTTGCTGGGCAGACCTTGGCACAAGGCTGACAGAGGTTGGATAAGATGTGCAATAATGCAGAAGAATGGATGTACTGGATCACCATGAAGGTCCATCTGTCCTAGTGTTTTGTCTCTCTCCCTGACAGTGGCCAGCAGCAGTTTAAAGACTTCCAGAAATTTGGTTTAAACACGTTAGAAAGGAATTTAACCACCTATCTCTATACTATGATGTGATGTTGCCTTGAATTTTTTCTTAAACCTGATGCCTAATCATTTCAAGGATACTCAGTGTTCTCACATTGAAAGGAACAGCCAATATTTTTGCCCTGTTTGCATTCTTCAGACCATTTGTGATTTTAGCATCCTCAGTGGAGAAGATGCAGACAGCTTTGATTCATGCTGATATGGCAGTTTTCCTGCTGCTTTTCCATGAAATATTTCCTTCATTTGGAAGAAAGGTCATGATCCCTGGGCAAATAAATTTGCTGCATCTGCCTGGTGGTCACCTGGTGATGATCATACAGACACCAGAAAACATGCATCTTCTTGCACTGGGCCTTTTTCCTGCCTGAGATGCTAGCAATGGAGGAGTAAGCTATGAGAGCTGCCCCATCTGGAGCATGAGAAACCCTGACACCATGGCTGTCTGCAGGGAATGTTTCTGGCAAGAGCCTTCTGGATGTATGTTGTCCAAGGAACTTTGGTGCAGATCCAAGGTATCTCTTCTGTCCAGATGGTTCCAGGTGGTGTCAGCAGAAGGTGGGAGAAGGAGCTGACCCATAAGGGGAACCCTTTCTTGCCCACCAAATCCCCTCATTTATAACAGCAAGTGGGAAGCACATGCTCCCCATCACACACCAGAGGACCCTGACTGCAACTACAGAGCCTGATCATAGTAGGTTCTGACTCCAGAACATCACAAGTTGGCAGCACAGCCACAGTCTCTGCATTGCTTGAAGACTCTGTGTCCCAGGCCATGCCACTCAGCTTGGGCCACGGTAATCTGGGAGAACAGAGAGATCTGGTGCCCAGCAGAGCAAGACCACACACTCCAAAGGTCTCTGTTAGAAAGCACATTACATTGCTACCACTCTGCTATTGTCCCTTTCCAATCTCCTGTGTCTCTATGCAGCCTCACTCCACATCAAGACCCAACACTGCCCCACCACCACTGCACAAAGTCCTGTCTCAAGTACTGATAAAGCAGATGCCTGCCTCTCTATCTTCGGCTCATCTTCTTGGATCCCAACAGGGTCACATAGTGAATTAGTCTAAGATCCAACTGTAGAACAGCTTGTTCAGATAGATCCAAATTTATTGTTCTTGTAATCAAACATCTTGTGTCTCTTGCTGCAGCACTTGGAGACCTGGATTTTCACCTGAGATCTACCTATTTTCTCAGAATCTTTGGAGTTTAGCTTCAGGGCTCCTGCAAGTGAAGCAAGAAAGAAGACCCAGTTACCCTATCTCTGAGTAAGCTGCTAAAAATTCCAGAATCACGTGGGATTAAGCCTGTACTTGCTGTACACAGAGATACAGTTTGTTTAATAGATCACTGAAACAGAAAGGTCTGAGGGATTCATTGAGATTTTCTTTCTCTGCCCAAAGCTGCTCTCTGACTGAGTCATTATGTGTGGTGCTGAGTCTGTCCCCTGCCTGTAAGAACAGTATGTTGCTTTCTCTCCTTCAGTCATTTCTGAGGTAATGCCCCTGCTCAAATCTATTTGACTTCCTGTGTACTATGGTCTTCTTTAAGAAATTCCAGCCTGGGGGTGATGCTCAGACACCACAGTACATCACCTCTGGGATGAAGGTGTGGGAGAAATTGGTTACAGTTGAGAACACTCAATGAGGAACCAGGAGAGACCTGAGGATCTGGCAGGGAAATGTCTTTAGGGGAAGTTGTCTGATCCCTCATGGAAGTACTTACCAGTGATGCTTTGAGTGTTCACCTGGTTCCTACTTCTGATGGTATGGCACAGGTTAGAAGAGGCCTAACCCTGCCCTTTCTACTCCACAATCACACCCATTCCTGGAAAAGTCACAACTGGAGTAATTTGGGCAGAGGCATCACCTCAGAAGTGACTCAACCTAGAAGGACAAGGCTGTAGACTGCAGAGGACT
>NW_008662692.1:77868-80059 GCF_000695815.1 Acanthisitta chloris
CACCCTAAGTTTGTTTCACACAGATTTTTTTCTCAGCTGCATCCCAGATTCCACCTTCTGTCCACTGCAGGGCAATCTAGGTTGGCCCCACTGCAATGTCTGCCTGCCTGAGAACCCCAGCAGGACTTTCAGTGCACACTGATGCAAAAATGCTCTAAACCCAGTGGTGAATACTTGCTCAGACAAGTTTTTCTTTCTTCATCCCTTTCTGAGCAATGAGCTGGCATTTTTTTTTGCCTAGTTTGTTGGCTTTTTTTCCACCCCATATGGTCAATATTTAAATTTTGGTGAACAAAGATATTTTTCACATTCTGTTTCCCTGCAGGAAACCACTTCCTTGCAGGTTCGGATGACTCAAGATGTGAGGAATCATATTAGATATTATATGACAGGGGAAAATATGTGGACATGGGAGGAGAAGGGGCTGAATGGAAGTGATGAAATGGAGAAATGGTCAAAGGACAACAGATGGAAGATGGTGAGTGAAAATACCAAGAAAGTGAAGGAGAGGAGATGGAGGAAATCATAATTCCCTAAGGAATAGAGAGATGAGGGTCAGTGAAGGAAGGTGGAGAACAGAGAAAACAGGAAAAAAAGGAGTGTGAAGGGAGTGACTGGAAATTGTGAGGAAAGCAGAGTATGCAGGAAAGAAGGAGAGCTGATGGCCTAGAGGGTGAAGCAGAGGTGAGAGGAGAACCTGTGTCTCTGTTCTGACAATGGTTCTATTCTGACTGACTGCTTCTCACTGGTAAGCATCCAGGCAGAAGAAGCCTGGTTGCCATCATGTGTTGCTTCCCTCCATCCACCACACTGACTAGGCTTGGGACTTAGTGATGTGGTGAGAAAGTGAGGGAGACAAAACTCTTCCATTTCCCAAAGATGCTTTGTGAACTCTGTCTGGGGGATAAGGAATGTTACTTTCCAGGAGACCTAGGGAAGTCCATTCCTCCACCCAAAACAGAAGGGAGATCTTCAGTTTCTTCAGACCCAGGAGGGTGTGTTATGCTATAACTGTGTAAATTCACAGATGTAGTGTCCTTGGGGTTTATACTTTTCTGTGGAAAAAAACCATTATATGCCAGAGTGATCATCCAAGGCCTTCAAGAAACAAGATTAGTTTCTAATTCCTCTGAGAGGGCACTGAGTATGTAGAGAGGTTGTGCTGGCAAAGAGGACCGCTTCAAAGTATCCCTGCATAGCAACACCAGCAAGCAGAACAAAGATCTGTCATCACCTCCCTCCCAGGCTGGCTAACCTGCCTCAGACAGTTTCACCTTCAGGCACACAGACTGCACAACAGGACTGGAGAAACTGCCCCTCTATTAGAAATTAGATCTCCCTCTGTTATGGATCTAGGTGGGGCTGAGGGAGCAGGGACTCCTCATCATCCCTGAAATCAAACAACCCAACACCAGCATAGTGAAAACAAATGCAAACTGTAGCTATGGGACAATAGGGAGAGCAAAACCTGGAGGATCACCTCTCTCCCTCTCACACTCCACCACTGGACTGGTGCTCTCTCCCACTGCGCACTCAGTCACAGCCAGGTTGACCTTCTACAGAGGCAGGATGGACCCAGGGTGCCTTACAGAGCAGGCTACGCATGCTGGAGCCAAGTTGTCATCTAGCAGTTGTAGCAGGCAAGGGCATTTCAGGGGTCACTCAAGCATCTGTTTCTATGAATGTTGCCCTGGCAAGCTCAGCTCTATGGAGCAGTAGAATGACCTGACACCCAGCTACCCCCCAACATCAAACCACAGCTCTACAGGAGTTCAAAAACCCTCCACCTCTACTGCCCCAGTCATTAAAACTCAGTCTGTGTCCAACCTTGCTTCTCACTCTCTTTAGTTGTTTGTTCCACTCCAGCACCTCCAGTACCACTAAGGATCCTTGCTCCTCTCCCCTGAAGGCACCATTTCCTACAACAGTCCCAAAAGGAGAGCATCAAGTATAGTAACATATCCCTGGAAAACCTCTTATTAATCCTAATTATCTAATTCATGGCTTCATCCTGGCAGCTCCTGCCACAAAGAGCTCAACAGACAGTGTCAAAAATACCAATTATCTCCCTGGCTGCCACTTGAGAAGCAGAGAGAAAGAGAAACAGGTGCCACAGGCAGGAAATCTTGTGGATGGTGGTGACACAAGACAGAAAATGTATGGCATAGGAACAGAGGCAACAGCTCTTTCC
>NW_008662692.1:80077-92910 GCF_000695815.1 Acanthisitta chloris
GCTGGGATCTCATGTGTCTTCTGGCCCAATGCCCAACCTGAGCAAAGCCCAGAAAGAACAGGTATTATGACACTAAGCAGCCACTTTCCTTCAGCTGAAGGCACTCATACACAACAGGTACAGCCACTTCAGCCTTTATAGATTCAACCTGCACCTCCTTGTCCTGATGAATATGCCCTATGACACAGTTTGGCTTGGCTTGGCCATTCTTGTCAGCTGCATCATTGTCCTGCAGCTCAGAAGCTTGAACAGCACTGTTTTCAGCTGTTAAGAATCCCCAGTCATCAACTCCAGATGTTCAAGGAGGGAAAGAACAGAGTAGAAAGAAAGAACAGAAGGAAACAGAAGGAAATCCCCAGGCCCATGTGAGCTGGCAACAGCAGGCAGCTAGGGCAGGCTTCTGCCTATTTGCTTGCAAATATGTGGGCAAGTCCAGCTTTCCTCATGCTCCTCTCCTGGCTGTGCTTCTACCTCCTTCAACCACTTCACCCCAGAGGTCCTCAACTCCTCCACACCCTTTCTTCAAGTTCCATCTTATTATTCAGGTCCCGTTTGTCCCTCGATACTCACGGCAGAACCTCCACTCTCTTTGGAGCTAAAGCAAGACAAGTGGGACAAGGCACTGGGCCGGAAAATTGGGTGCAGAAGTTGCAATGAATTCTTAATGATGCCCTTTCTGGTGACATATACAGAGAGATGGAGCTGAATACTTTTCTTTTTTGAAGTGTTTCTCATTTAAAAAGTGATGAGGCTTTTGATTCATTTTCCACAGTAGTATGGGCTGGACACCTGCTTACTTCTGCCTTGCTTAGCAAGAGTCACCAATACAGCTCCTTGGACTCAGAGAGATGCCAGTCTCTTCTCATTGGAGAATGCATGTTAACTGTCAGTCCCTGAGGAGTCTGGCAGTCCCATTGCAAGAGGTATCACATAACCATGTTGTGAGAGACAGACCTAGGGAGCCTGATGCGTGAAGGGAAGACACAGATCCCTGTTGAATATTTGGGAAGCCAAGGAACGGAACAGTTCTGTACCCTGCCACAGTCCCATCAAACCTGTGGCAGAACATTGAGTTCGTCTGTGTATTGGAACACCAGTGACACTAATCCTTCCTGCATTCTAACTGTGTAAGTGAACCTGTATACAAGTATTCGAGTCCTCCTTCCATTTCTCTTACCCTTTCACTCCTAAATATTTCACTCTCAGGCTGCTTGGGTTTTCCTTCTCTCACTTTGTGTTTCCTCCAAGGATGAGAAGGGAGATGTACAGGTTGTTCAGTGACATCTTCTGCTGCCCTGCTAAGGGTGGGCATGGCCTGTGTACTTAGAGCCCCAAACCCCCCTGGGCTCAGTGTAGCTCTCAGTCCTCTCAGTCCTCCAGCTCTGCACAATGCATTCCTTTGTGTTTTAATTGACAGTGCCTCCAAGACATGGGGAAAGATGTTAGCCTAACCATTCCCTACCCTTCACTGTTCTCATACCCTTGCGGGACAGCCCCTGGGACAAATGTCAGCAGCATGACCCTCACTCCCTCATCCATTTGTTCACTGCTCTTCAGAGCTGTTCGTTATTGTTTCTATTGGAGTCAACATTATCTGGAGAGGACAGATTCCTCGCTCTGTGCTCTTGGGCTTGGCCTGACCCTGAGGAGTCATGATTGCTCAGAATCCCCAGGCACTGCTGCAGAGAGGTATCCCCTAAGATGAGGTGGCTATTGTAAAAGCCACTAGGATCTGGATAGGAAATCAAGACTCAGGTTGTTACCGTTGCAGTGGAAACAGAATTCATCTGCCAAGCTGCAATTCCGTCAGAGTTGCTCTTCCAGGCCTAACAGTCAATCCAGAAGAGGGCAATGTTGCCTACTTGCCTGCCCGTTCCACAACACATACACACACGCACACACAACGCATATGCAAAGAGATATCAACTGTCCCGTATGATTTCTAGCAAAAGACTCTGTGGCTAAGTCAGTTCATCCTGTGCTGCAGCAAATTATGGCTTGGATAAATCACTGAACTTCATGGGAGTGCAAAAGAACCACGTCATCAGGAACCAACCACAAAACAACACAAAATGGTCTTCCTGAGTCTGCAGCCAGCCTAAAACATGAAGCTATGCAAAGCTGCACTCTTCTTCTCCAGGCTGACTTAGCATGCCAACTCATTCTGGCTGATTGGTCCTGTCCACTGCAGCCACTTCACTGTTCACAGCACAACTGTGGGTCCTTCTTTCACTCCATGGTGCAGATGTAATGGTCCACCAAGCAGGTTCTGGAGACAGAGATCAGTGTGGTTTGCTGCAGGGACTGTGAGCAGTTGGACACTATTATATCCAGAGGCACTTGAGAGAACAATGCAGACTTACAGATGCAGCTCATACCTCATCCCTTCCATGGACACACACTGGCTCACACAACACTCTGCACAGCAGAGGATTCCTAAGGTCTCTGACTGGAATGAGCCAAAGGCTACTTAAATACAAGCATTGCTTAACTCTTTCATCACAGATCATTTTGGCCCTGAGGGCTGACTACTGTGCTCATGTCCCCCCAGCTCAACAGTCCTCACCTGGCTTCAGGACATTTGTGATGACTTCAGCCCTGACAGTCTTCCCTTCCCAAAGCTTCCCGCTCCCCCTAGACAGCATTAGCAAATACATCTTGTCCTTTCTCATCCCTGTGGCAGAGCAACCAAATGAAATGCAAGGACTGTGGAGACAAAATCGAATTTAGCAACAAAATAAACAGCATGGGGGCTCTCTGCTGATTAGATTACGCCTCTTTATAATTTATGCATTAATTTCTCCCAAGGTTTGAGATTCCCTGTCTCAGAAGTCCCACACCCCTGCACTGCAGAGATGCAGATGCCAGGAACACCAGTTTGACTGAAAGATCCAGCTTTTCACCAAGCAGATGAAGCTCTGATTAACCCCAGAAGATCTTCTCTTTGTCATGCACCATAGTCCACTCCCTAGGGGTGTACAGCCCAGCACCATTCCTTCCTGCACTCAATCATTCCTCTCAAGTCCAGTGGAGAATATGTCAGAATGTGAAGCATCTGTCTGTAGTAGCATCTGCTCCCAAGTCTGCTCTGAAATCAATTCAAGCATTAATAAGAGTCATCAGCTACTGCAGCATATATATACAGGAGCTGAAAGTCACTGTTATGTCCATATTCACAACTCCCTTAGAACCATTTATTCTCATCCCTTGCTGTACTAGGAGCAGAGGCTGAGTTCAACACAACCAGAAAGGAAGCCTAGAAGCCATGGTTAGACCTGCCTAATCAAAGCTGGATGTGCTAGGGGTATAAAAAGAAACCCTCTGAGCCAAGCAGCCATGCCACACTCAAGAGAAACTAGAGGCATTAAGAAACAGGAGGCAGAGAAGAGACAAGACATGCAAGGGAATGGCTGCTATGTCACCATACACAAATTGGCCTAATTATGTGTATAAATGCACCAATAGGCATGGATTTGCTGGCTGTATTCTTGACTTTAAATATTGATGCTTAGGAAGAGCTGAGATCAGGATATCTGCTGGTGGATTAAGCTACAGATTGCTCAGTCATTACCCACGGCTGGATCGCCTGCCTTGGATTGCCTTCCCCCCAGAGAGCTCTGGAGCTTGGGCAGAGGATGCTTCTCACTGCCAGCTGAGGATTTGTGGTGTAGGTGATGGGTGAGGAAACACCTACACCCAGGCAGTGATGCACACATGCCCAGGATGGGGCAGGATCTGGGTGCTGATCAGGGCAGGAGAGGGCAAGTATCATGAAAGAACCTGACAACTCTGAAAAAATGAGGATGTGTCCAAAAAAAACCAATAGCCAAGGGCAGAGAAACAGTGTGTCTGGGGGGAGCAGATGGCCACTGGGTGCCTGGGAGAATCCTTCTCCCATGACCCAACCCAGATCTCTAGGTTTCACCCATACCCTACTTTCTCCTATCTCGTCCCATCCCATCCCAACCCATTCCAACCCATCTCATCCCTTCCCACCTCCTCTACAAGGCAAGGCTGGAACAAACAGACTCAGAAGCAGCTTTTCATATTTTTTCCTTGTTGTGTTTTTTTTTTAGGTTTTTTGTTGTTTTGTTTTTTGTCATTTTTTTTTTAAATAAGAAATTTATTGCAAATATAGAAATTGATTTTCTCCATACAGGAATCTCCGAGTTGAGGAAAAACGATTTCGTGCCATTCAGTTTTAAAACAGGAAAAGAAGAAAGAGAAAAAAAAAAAAAAAGAACGAGAAAGAAGTACAAATCTAGAAGAAGAAAAGAAAGGAAAAGAAAAAGAAGAAGAAGAAATAAAAGAACATAACTCCAACTCAAATTTGTCCATACACAACCAGGGGGGTCACAGGGTTGTTACGGAAGGAGGAACACCAAAGAGGCCACAAGGAGCCAGTCCCAGCAGCTGCATCCCAGGCCCTTCCATACATTCAAGGGCTGATACCCCCTTCTCTGTGGTGGCAGCCCCCCCCCCCCGGGTCGTGTGGTTGTGGAGGCCCCAGCCGTACCAGCCCTGGAGGGTCTGGCCTGACCCAGACAGACTCTTCCTCTTCCCCCTGGGGAAGGTGAAGAGCAGGTGGTGGGGACAGGCCACCCAAGAGCAAGGCCTCACAGTGGCGGTGGTAGATATGGGGGAGGCAAAGGCCAAGCCGAACGCGCAAGGATGGGGCAGACAGAGGAGGACCATAAGGGGAGGATGGGGAAATCTACCCCCTGGTGGGGCAGTGAGGAGGGAGAGTAGGGGAAGTGGGAGAAGGAGAAACCGAGCAGAGAACACCTCTCTCCACCCGGGGACAGGGGTTGGGGTGGGGCGGAGAGCTGCCCTAGTGGGACGGCGCGAGGAGAGGTGCGAAGACGCTTCCCCAGGGCGCGCGGCAGGGGCAGTCAGGGGGAGGCAGACCGAGAACGCCCCTCACAGTACAAGGCCAAAGCAGCTGGAGGGACAGGGTTGGGAGTGCGTGCGTGTGTAGGGGGGAGGCAACAAATGCTCCCCTCTGCCCCTTCTTCAGGGTAGGACCCAAAAATGCCTGCCTTAAACAGGGTGGGCAGGGGGTGGTTGAGGTGGGGCGGGCTCCACCAGCCCTACAAGAAGCCGCCGTAGCCCAGTGGAGGGTGGCACATAGTGTCCATCCCACACCAAGTCACCCTGAGGATGCTCCCTCCTGCTCAGATGGTGGGACAGCAGCAGCCTGGCTTCAGCAAGAGGACACGGCTCCATGAGGCTCTTCTTGTCTGCGGCTTGTGCTGAAGGAGGTGGTGGCGGTGGAAGGGGCATTCTCTAGGCTCCTGAAGGTTGTGTGTCCTTCCCAATGCAGCTGAGCTTTCCAGTCAGCAAGAAGAATGGCAAATGTGCTTTCAGGGCCTTGGGTTCAGCTCCTGCCCATGTGGCAGCTGCCTGCCCTTTAGCACTGAGCTCTGCCCTACAGAGAGGGGTCACAGCTCATCATGAAGTCTGCCCAGATTTTTTCTCCAGGCACTGCTGACTTACTCCCCACTTCCTCTCAGAGAGCCTCCACCCCTGCACTCAACCCTATTTCTCGCTGGTCCTTTTGTCTCTTTACCATCCCATTCTTATCAGTGCAACCATCTCTTGTCCTGGTCTTTCCAGCCTGTTCCTCTTCTCCACCTTCTGCATCTCCCTCTACCTATTCTCTCCTTGTCTCCCCACTCCTAGGTTCTACCACACCTTCCTCAACCCTGCTGTGCCTGCCCCTCCTCTCTCTTCCTCAGCTCCTTTTCCCTTTCTTTCCTTCATCTTCTCCTCCTTCCCTCAAGCCTGCTAGGCAGAGCCTCCTCCAGGAAGGCAGGCTGATTAGCATTGCAAACACACAGAGGCCTCCTCAGCCCGACATAATTCTTCATTTGTCAGTCATGAATATTTCACACCTGCCTCGAGAGGGATTTATTCAGCATGGAAGAGTGGGGAGGGGGAGAAGGGAACACAGCACCAGCTGGGGCAGCACCAGCAGGGATGGAAAAGAGCTCTGCCCCAGAGGAACAGCATGCCCTGGGTCTCATCTTCACCCTTCTGGGTGCAGGACCCCAGCCTAGGACTCCCCCCAAGGCTGTTTCTGGGACTAGAGGGCAGGTCTGCACCCAACCTCATTTCTCACCCTCCACAATTTCCAGTGAGGCCCTCTAAAGCCCTGTTTTCCCTACCAAGAGTCATCAAGCCAGAAATAAAGTGTGAAAGCCTCTGGTCCTGGTTCTGCCCCAGAAATCCACTTTGCCCTGGGAGAGGGCAGCATTGAGGGATTTGCCAAAGCCAAGCCACAGGGGTCTTAGAAACTTCAGGCAGTCTTTCCACACTTTTTCCAAGAAAGGCTTTTAAGGTTTCATCATGCCTTGCCCTCCAGCAGGGCCACCAAGGAAAGAGAAGGGGTAGGACAGACCTAATCCAGAGCTCCATGCAATCAATGAGAGGAAGGTGGTGGGAGGTTTCTAGGTGATTGTAACCAGCTCCACATCAAGTTTTCACTGTATCAGAGGTTTCCCTGTGGCTGAAGTACTCCTTGTTCCCCCAAGAATAACTTTGCTTGTAGATTTGGGGAAAGAACAACCAGGGCATAAGGATGGTAGCAAGTATTTCTCTTAGGAGATCTATCTTGGTGAGCCTCACTTCTGTTTCTCAATAACTAGGAGAAATGATGGCCACTAGAAAGAGCAGGCCTTTGGTATATAACACATTCCCCTTTATGCACTTGACCCTGAAAAGCAGCTGAGAGACCACATTTGGGGAAGGGGAGGGGGACGTTGAAAAGAAGGAGGAATGGATTTTATGGGGCTGATTGGGTTGGGTTCTCTTTGGGGTATGTTCCCTCCCAAACTGGTATGAGCCTCTCATAAAATCACATCAGGGATGAATGAAAGGGAGCAGGAAAAACAGGGACAAGGACAGGAGAGACTGAGAGTTAAATTCCAACAAACTGGCACATACACAACAGGTGTTTGCTCAGAAAAATACAGTAAAATCATCATGCAAATAGAACATTAAATCTGCTTTCCTCCAACAGGGCTGGCACCACTTTGTGAGCCCTCATCCCTGGGGAGGGAGCAGGACAAAAAAGAAGGGAGGAGGAAGGAAGGTGAGACACTTTGTTCCCCTTCCTTGCCCTCTTCCTCCCTCAGAACAGTCCATCTTGTGCAAACTTCATCCTCTGGGTTGGAGTGGGGGGCTACAGCTGGGAGAGAAATGGCTTGTCCCTCCTATCCACTCCACCATATGAAAAAGAAGGGCCTGATGATAGCTGTATCCCTGACCTTTCTTTTCTGCCTCATTGGGGTGATGGGGGGAGGGAGCAGAAAACTTTTCAGGTTAACACTCCCTCCTAAATTATTGACTGCGCAGAATTGTTTACAAGATCAAACAGCAGAGAAGTACAGGGAGGGAAGAGGTAGGGACAGGAACAAGGCTTCATCTCCCTGTGCCTGTCATCCCCCTTCTCCTGTCATGTTCTGTGCCTTAGCCATTAGTCTTTTCTGCTTGGATGGTTGCCATGCTGGAAGACCACTGGGCCTGCTCTTTGTGGTAGCTAGAGAGGTCTCTGCTGTGCCCAAGCATCTCTCACAGCATTCACCTGTCTTGATTTGCTGCATTGTCTCAACATGGAGGGATGCCTGGCAGCAGTGATGTGACTTCCCTTCGTGACTTCCCTTCATCCTCCTGCGCACACACACACACACATACGTGTGCACACAGCCACCCTCCTCTGGGTTGGACTGTCCCTTACTGTGTGGAGTCAGTCTCATGAACACCTCTGGATTCAAGGCTAAGCAATGCTTTGAGTGTGGGGAAGCAGGCTGACAGTGAAGGAGTCTGAGGAAATAGGATCAGGACCTGGCCTAGAATTGTTAGCATTAGCATCTCTACAAGGAAGGAACTCCACAAATTTTCACAGGTTTAGACTTTGAGGATAGCCCCTCTGGTTTTCATGCACCTAGTGCTGCTCCTCGCTTACAGAAAGTGAAGTGATGTTACCTGTGGCATAGAAACCAGCTCTTACAGCTGGCAGTGCTGCTACCTAACAGATAACAGGCAAGTTCTCTGCATGCAGCATGGAAGTCCCTCCTAGAGAAGGTACTATACCCTCACCCATCTCCCAGGTCCCCAGAAATACTGGGGCTTCTGAAGAGCACCTCAAAGAGGAAATAATCACTCAGGGAGGGCCAACACAACACAGGCCATCACTCTCATCCTGGTAGAGGGGAACAACTATCAGGTGTTGGGCAGATCATGGAGAGGAGGCCCCCTGTGCTGCATAAAGGTGTGCTCACTAGACAGCACCCCTACCTGACAAGAAAACTTTGGGGGAGATGGTGCCAAGATTGTGCTTCGTTCGGCTGCACAGAAATGGGACTAGTTGGAGGGGGCAGTAGGCTCATTCCCAACTCTGTGGCAGATCTTCTATCCAAAGAACAGAGGTTGGGACCTAGCAAGTAAACTGCAGTTTTGCCAATACATGAAAGGATCCCTAAGAAAAGTTTGCCACAGCTAACTGTGAGGAGGTGGAAGATTTAGGAGGTGCTGTGTTGCTCTGACTCTCATGAGGGCCTCTAAGTAGTCAAAAGAACACTGTCATCCAGAGGCAGGTGTCCTCTTCTATCCTGGCACATGCAGTGTGGCTGCACACACACATTCGGTGCTTTTTCCAGGGCCATCCCTCTTGGGTGACTCCCAAACCCCATTCTCACATCCCATTTGTTTTCCGTGCTCCTGTCTTCATCCTGGGCTGTCTCCTATCCATGCCAGAATGTCCATGGCCTGTTCAAGAGGAAGACTCTTCATGAGGCCAACCCAGTGAGGTGAGCAACTGAAATCCTATTCTTCACATCCACCTGGAAGTGAGAAGGTTGAGTGATGCACACCTAGACACCTCACAGCCCATGGTGCAAGTCAGTTGGGAAGAGCTGCAGAAACTTCATGTTGAACTTGTTCTGCTGAGCTCCTCTCCAGGTCCTTTCCTCATAGTAAGGGGGACATGAACAGCCAGTATTAAACTTACTGCACAGGGGCAGCCTAAGCATAAGTGTGTATGGTTGGGAGAACCTCTGACCTGTGAAACTCGTGGAGAGACAGGATACCTTTACAGCTCTGAGACCAGACCTTCCTGCCTTTTCCTCCACCACTCCTTGAGGACCTGGCTTGCCATGCCAAAAGCACATTCATAACCCCTTTCACCCCACCAACTGGCAGAAAACTGGCTCTGATCAGGCCTGGAGAATGCCTGTCACTCCAGAGTTGCTGGTGTTAAGCAGCAGCAACATGGCAGAAGGGAAGGAGGAAGCACAGCAAGGGCACAGAGCCTGTTATATGGCAGGTTCTACCTCCCTTGGTCCTTCACATCTCCCCTCCTTCCTCTGAGGAGGATAGAGGTTCATGGAGTATCTAGACAGAAAGTGCAAGCCTAGGGAGCCTTAATCAAGAGGAGTAGGGAAGGGCAAAGAACAGTATCAAGAGAACTTCTTCCAACAAATCCCACCTGTTTTGGAAGGGGACAGGAGAGAGAGAAAAGCCTCCACTGCCAAAGGAAATGAGGGAAAAGTTAGTGCTGAAAAATTCGGAATAGCAGGTGTATCAGGTGGACAGGGAAGCCTTCTAGTCAAAGTCCTCCCCTCCCACCCAAAAGAAAAATCAGCCCACAACAGAAACAGAAAGAGGAATAGTTCACAGCTGAGTTTCATGCCCAGCGAGTGTCCATCCCTGCCCTTCCCCTGCCACCACTGCCACCTACTCCCGGGCCATTCCCACCCACCCACACTCCAGCGTTGTTACCACAGTGTCAGAGCAGGACGCTCCTCTCAATCATCTGCAGGCAGAACAATGGTCCCTGTAACACAGTAGAGACAATTCGGCATGTGTCTGTGTGTGTGTCTGTGTGTGTGAGAGTTTTCTGTTGTTGTTGTAAACTTTAAGAAAAGATTTTGTCAGTTTTGTATTTCTCAGGAGTATTTTGTTGGTGGTTTATTTTTCACAGTCAAGTGGCTTTTTTTTTCTGGTTGTTGGAGGGGGGTCTTGGTTTGTATTGTTTCCTTGTGAAGAAGAGTCACAGCTTCTGCTGAGCAGAGACTCCTTTCCAGTAATCCAGGATGTCATGCAGATCCTCGTCCTTGGCAAATTGAACTTTCTTCCGCAGGGCATGTCCAGCTGCCATGTAAACCTCCTCCCTGTGATGCTTCTTGTAAGGCCGAAATCGCTCCCAGATCTTGTGGGTGCTCTCTGATGAATACTCAGGGCTGGAGGAGTAGCCCGAGAAGTAGTGTCTGGGGGAGAGCTGGGAGTACGTGGAGTCTCGCTTGGACCGGGAGAGTGGCTTGAGGAATGACACCCGCTGGCTCAAGGTGTCAGCACTTTCCTCATAGTACAGGGCCGGGAAGGAGTGACGGTGCTCACTGCAATGGTAAGAAGGCTTGACCTCCAAGTGGTGGATGGCACTTGGAGACACCAAGGGAAGACGATCCAAAGGGCTGTTAAGTGGACTGCCCTTCTCAATGTATTTAGAGTCAGACTTGCTGAGTGGTGGGTGGTCAGGCACATCCAAGCTGAAGACCTTGGCGCTCTTGATGGAGCCACTAGAGGAGACACTGCAGGTCTTTCTGGCCACAGCAGCATCAGCACTGAGCTGGCGCTGCAAAGGGTGGTGGGAACTTTCCTTGTAGGGTGGGGAAAGAAAGCTGGGCCGCTCTAGCCCACTTGTGGAACCAGCTGGGATGGACTGGCACTCAAAGGCCATGTCTGAGTCAACACCAGTCCCACCACCCAGGAAGGATGCTGTGTCCAGCTTGAGGGCATCAATGCAGTTGTTGATGATCTGGTTGACCTTGTCTACCTCCTTGGCTATAGTAGAGATCTCAGCAGCTGAGCCTTGTCCATTGTCAAGCTCCCTCAAGTCCTCATCCCGCTGGGCTCTCTCCAGACCATCCCCACCACCAGTCCGTACCTCAATGTAGTTACCTTTAGTGGTGACTTTAGGAGTCTCCATTCCAGCTTCAATTGATTTTGATGGGGGCAACTTCTCCCCAATCATGGAAGGGATGGAGGACATCCGTGAGACAGGGATGACAGGTGGCTCACCCAGCTTCTGGGAAGGATGGACCATGGTGCTGGTATCAATGTCTGATCCATAACGCATTTCCAGAATGGTCTTCTTGACATTGAGGGACTTCTGTTTCTCCTCCTGCATCCTCCGCTTCCGCAAGCAGTAATACACCACCCCCAGGACAATGACCATCCCAAAGAGGCAACCCAGGGTGGTCATGATATAGTGGGTAGTGGTGGAAGTACTGGAAATAGGGTCCTCCCTGCCTTTGCTTCGGGTTGCAAAGGTCAGGCAAGTGTGGTTGTAACGCCTGTTGTTGCGGATAGAGGCTACACAGAAAGTATAATCAGTGTGGGCCTTCAACTTGTTGACAGTGACATATTCCTTCTTGCTCTTCAGTGTTGCTATATCAGAAACATAGCTGTTGTTGTATTGGACCAGCACATACATCTTACTGTAGGGCATGGGGATGGTTACCATCAGGATGGCTGAAGTGATGGTAACATCATGTAGCTTGATGCTGGGACTGAAGGAGGAGTCAGTGGTGGAGGAGGCTGGAGGCTTGACTGAGAGGAAGTCCCCAGGGCTGATGGCTGAGCCCTCATCCAGGTCTCGCTGTGAGTCAGGGGTATAAGGGGTGGGGTTGACCCTGGAGAGGGAGGGGATGGTGCCACCTCTGCACATGGACTGGAAGATGGTGATGGCATTGCGGTTGTGGTGAGGCCGAGGTACCAGGAGTGGATACCCAGCAAACTCCCGTGGAGTCTCGCACTGGAGGCGGTCATAGTTCTTGGTGACATTGTTGAAGAGAGCCAGCCAGTTAAGAAAGCTGTAGAGGCTACAGTCACAATTGAAGGGGTTGCCAGCCAGCTCACACACCATCAGATTGCTCAAGCTGGTGAAAGTGTTCCCCTCCAGACGACTGAGACGGTTAGATGACAGGTCAATGCTAATCAAGCTGGGACACTCAGAGAAGGCAGTAGGGGTGACCAGCTCAATCAGGTTGTGCTGCACAAAGAGGAACTGGAGACGGGCCATGCCCCGCAACATGCCCTCTGTCAGGTTGGTAAGCTTGTTGTAGCCCAGCTGTAAGACCTGAAGATTTGACTGGCCCATGAAAGCCCCATCCTCGATGTAGGAGATCTCATTCTTGGTCAGGTTCAAATCAGTCAGGTTGCCGAAGCGGTTGAGAGAGGAGTACAGCACCACTTTGAGCTTATTCTCATTCAGACGCAAGTCATGCACCGTGCTGTTGATATGCTGGGGGATGGTCTCATATGGGGGCTGGTTCTGGCTGCAGATTGCCAGCCACACATAACCTTTGTCCCCCTCAATAAGCCAGCAGTCACCTCGCACAGTGCCAGGGGAGAACAAGCAGAGCAGGGCAGCTGCCCACACCCCCAGACACAGCATGGTCTGCAGTGGTGCCCTCATCAGGATGGGGAGTGGGGGGACCAACCACAAACAATGCCAAATCTCAGGACCACAGCACAAGGAAACTAAAGGGCAGTAACTAGGGCTTAGCAACGGAAGGGCATGAGCATCCCAGTCCTATTGGGTGTAATCACCATTATTTCTTCTTGCCCTCTAGGTCAAACCAGGAGCATGGAGCAGGGGGAACACATGCAATCTACTTCCAGAACACCCAAAAGCTATGACCATGGATGTTTGGTCTGGAAGGGAACTACCCTGTGCTTCTTTTCTAAACAAAAATTCAAGCCAAGGATAATGAATCTCCTTTGATGCTCAAGAGCGACTCGCACACCTTTTCCACTTTTCTCCCTCCCAC
>NW_008662693.1:0-10935 GCF_000695815.1 Acanthisitta chloris
CGACCCCTTCTTGGCTCCGGGGCTGTGCTGGTCTCTCTCGGTGCTCTTCTTCTGCTTCACGGCAGACTCTTCGAGGAACTTGAGGAAGGACACTTCAAAGCCCATGGGCTTGAAGGAGCTCCAGTCGAAGGCCGCGGGCTGCTCCTCGGCCGTCTGAATGGCCACGGCCGTTTCCTCCTCCCTGGGAGGGCTGCTCCCCTCGGTGGGCTGCGCCTCCTCGGGTTTGTCGGCTTTCTTCCTCTTATTCTGAGCCACGTTTTTTTCTTTGCTTGCCCTTTTCAGGTTGTTTGCTTTCTGCCCCTCTGAGGGGCAGGAGTCGGGCTCCTGCACGTCGCTGCTCACGCCGGGAGGGACCTGTGCTTGGCTTTCGGCAGTGGAACAATCCTCGTTAATCAGTTTCGTACTGAACAGCTCTGTCAGTTCATCCACTTCGTCCTTCTCGCTCTTTTCAGGCTCCTGCTGTGGTAAGGTAGTTGTGCTTGAATCATTATTGCTCACTATCAAACTCGGTTCAGGCTCCTTCCCCTCAGGCTTCGCGTCAGCCTCCTGCTGCTCGCGGGGGGTCTCGGTCGCCTGGGGGACCGAGTGCTTTTTAGACACAATAAGGAGGTTCCTGTGTTGGGAAGTAAATGCTTTGGAGAGCTTGTGGCACTTGTAATGCCTTATGATGTTGCTCTCACTCGTGACCACGGAGGAGCAGCCCTTGATCATGCAGGGGTACTGCGTCAGGAACCTGCTGGTGCACTCCGACAGCGCGTCGTTCCGCGCCTTGATGGAGTACACGTGCTTGCCCCGCTTCAGGGAGTAAGCCTTGTTCTCCTGCACTTGGATTCCCTTGGAGTTCTTGTTCTCCAGGCTCACGCTCTTCTTCCGTTTCGTTTTCACCGACAGCCTGTTGCCTTCCTTCCCTGACCTGTTTTTGAGTCCTCTCTGTTTAGACTTCAGTGGTTTCTCCTGGTTTGCTTTGCTGGAGATGTTTTCCTGGCCTGGCGTCAACCTCCTGGGCCTTATTAGGTGATCTTTATGCCTCTCGTTGTGTTTGTTAAAAATGTGCCTCAGGAGGTTGGACCTGGTGGCATAGATACGATCGCAGCCTTCGCAGTCACACTTGAACACACCGTCGTCCTCCACCTTGCTGGGCCTGATTTTCACGCTGTGATCCGTCTCCAGGTGCACCACGTAGCTGAGATAAGCTGTAAACGAAGACTTACACTGAGACTGGTCACAAAAGAACCTTCCCACCTCCGGGGCCGACTTCATGCTCCCGATCTGCTCCGGGGTCATGTCGTGGAGCTTCACGTAGTGCTGGATCAAGCCGGTGACCTCCTGGAAGATGCGCGAGCAGTCGCTCACCTCACACCTGAACTCCCTGACGGCAGGTTTGGCCTCCGGCTCCTCACGCTCCTCCTTGCCCTGCTCGGTCTCCTCCTCCGCCTCGGCGGGAAAGGCAGGCAGGTCTGACTTGTGCACGGCCTGGTAGTGCAGGATGAGGTTCTGCTGGATGGTGAAGGCGGCGAAGCAGCCCTGGTGGACGCAGCGGTAGGGTCTGTAGGGGCTGTAGCGCGGGGGGAACTCCAGGGATTTCGGCACCGGCTTCCGAACGCTTCTCTCCTCCTTCTCCTTCCTGTACTTCCTCGCCTTGCGCGCCTTGGCCTCTGCCTCTGCGCTGCCCAACGAGGCTGCGCTCGGCTGCTCCAGCGGAGCAGGCACCACCTGGGGAGGCTTCTCCAGTCTTTCGGGAAGATTGTTCTCTGGGAGAAGTTTTTCCAAGACTTTGACAGGCTCTGCAACTTCCTTTATCTGAGCTTCCTTGAGCAGCGGAGCGACGGCTTTGTTGTCTGTGACTAGTGCCTGCAGAGTTTTGATCTCGACGGGCCGCGGGGCTGTGCTGACGGTTTCCCCTTGAGATCTCCTGCCATAAGGCCTTTTAATTTTCAGCTTCACCATCTCCTCCGTCGTGAAGTGGTGGACGAGCTGACAGTGCGCGCGGAGGTTGGAGTTCCTCGTGAAGGTCTTCGGGCAGGTGGGTACGACACATTTGAACGGGGCGTACTTCAGCTGATGCTTCTTGATTTCCAGAATCATCTCCGCAGTGTACTGGTGGACCTTGCCGTAGTGTTTAAACAGCGCGTCCTTCGTCATGGCGCTGTAGCTGCAGCCTGGGTTCTGACACACGAAGGGTTTGTTCACTCTCTCACCAAACTGAAGGTTACTCGTCTCTGCAGAGATCTGCACGAGGGGTTTGTTCTCCAGCGACATGAGGGGAATGGCTGCTGTGAGCAAAGCTGCCGGAGGACACTGGGAAACACTCTCAGGGATGTGAACGGGAGAATCATCTTCCAGTTTCAGCTTCTGCAAGCCCTCCAAGATCTCCAGCATTTGAGTCTCATCCTTCTGAGTCGCCTCAGACTGGGCAGAGCCACCCTTTGCAGCGGTGACACTCCCCGTGTGCACGGAGAACTGGGCAGGACTGGGCAGTTTTACACCACGTGCAGAACTCTCCGAAGAAGCCTGTGTGTTATTTCCTTGGGAGCTCTGTCCCGGAGCAGCAACAGTATCCTGAACTTCAGTTTTCACCTCGAGCCTCTGTGAGCTCATAGCAGTTTTAATGATTTCCAGGGTTTTCTCGAAGTTCTGCATAACAGTGTCCTCTGAAATCTGTCCCTCTGAACTTGCCTGCACACAGGAACTCACAGCCACCATTTGGGAATCCCCATTTTCAGTCTTGACTGTCAAAGGGGGTAGTGCTGCATGAGCCTCCAGGTTTGGCTTGAAGTTCTCTTTGAGACTGGCCATGAACAACTGATTGTCAACGTTGTTGAGCTTCTGCGTGAGGTTTTCCACCGCTGCCTGAGGGCCACAGTTTGCCAGCAAGTTGGGCTGGAACCCTTCTCCCTGGATCTGCACGTTTCCTTCCGTGCTCTTGGTGAGGAGCCCCAAGGCTGCTGCGCCACTGACTGCTGCTTTCTGGGGCGTGTTGGGCACGAGTGGGGGAGTAGCTGTTTTTCTCTTCCTCTTTGAAGAGCTGGTTCCCTTCTTATTCAAGCTGCTTGACCCTGAATTCTGGGGACTGCTTATAACTGAGACTCGCGAACTGTTCCCTGCAAAGCTTTGTGCGGCTGCTGCCACCGCACTGGGCAGCGAGGCAGGACGTTTTCCAGAGTCTTTAGCATTAATTCCTCTGTGGCGAAAGCAGGCAGGGCCTTGCAGTCGTTCACTGGGGGGATTTTGGCATTGAGGGGCCTGTTTTGGTCAGTTAGCAGGGGGCTGGGGCTGCAGACTGGCTGCAGCAGGGGGGAGGCAGTTGAGTTGGGGAGCACAGCTGCGTTCACCTGCGCCGTGCCGGAGACGCAGCTGGTGGGAACCACACGTGGAAGTGCTTCCGTGTTCTCGAAGCTGCTGGGGACGCCTGCGGTTTCCAGGGCTTGTTTGATGATCTGATTTCCCTCCTCGTTGCCGCTGGGATTACTAAAGCTAGCCACAGTGGCCCGTGGAAACATGGACTGCAGCAAGGCTGTGGATCGGTTCTCGGCCGCCAGGAACTGCAGGAAGGAGGGATCTTTGAAGCAGGACTCTGGGCTGAAGGCTGACTCCGGGGGCTGCTGCAAGCTCAAGGAATTGGAAGAAAGAATCATACTGGCGAGCAAAGACTGGCCATTAGCCTGCAGAGCTTCTGGAGAGATCTCTGATCCTTCGAGAGGTTTACAGTAAGACCTCTTAGATAAGTGACCACCGAGTGATCTAGGATTGGTGAAAACCCTGAAGCACCTGCTGCAGATAAATTTGCCATCCCTAATTATTGCAGGCCACTTTGCCCTCTTGTTATGCTTTGGCTTCCGTTCCTTCCCATTAGGGCCCTGGCCATGATCCTCTTTCACCTTGTCTGAAGTTGGGTGTTGGGAACTAGCTTCACTGAAGTTATTTTCACTGCTCAATCGTGAGGGGAATATTTGATCAACGCTCTCCTCTTTAGGGAAAGCAGAACTAGTGTTTCCTTCTAGAGGCAATGAAAAGCTGTTTGTGCTGCTTTCCAGCTGTGAGAAGACTGAATTTGGAGGATTCTCTGCTGACGAAGGAAAGAGAGACATTGGGCCATTCTCTGCAGGCAAAGGAAGGAAAGGATCCGAACCACCATCAATATTCAGAGGCATAACCGTTTTTGCCAGGTCATCCAGCTGGGAAGGTAAGGCTGCCCCAGACAGGCTTTCCATCTGTGAACACAAAACACTCTCGGGTTCACTTTTAATCCGAGCGGACAAACTCGGGTTTATGACGCTTCCCACTACAGGCAACATGGGACTGGCCAAATTTTCCAGGTGGGCTGGGAAAAGAGTACTTGGGACGTGCTGCACCTGGCTGGAACAGGCAGGACTCAGCGTGGCCTTGCCCTGTGGAGTGAAAGCAGTGGTGCTGGGGCTGCCCACCTGGGGAGGCAGGAGGTAGATGACCTTCCCGTCGCCGGGCACGGCGCCGGATTTCCGCGGCTTCTTGTTCCTGCGCTGCAGTTTGAAGGCAGCGTACTCCTCGGGGTGTGCTGCCTTCATGTGCTTGCCAATGCTCTGGGAGGAGTTGTAGGTGCGAGTGCAGCCCTCCACCTGGCAGCTGAACTTCTGTGCTGGGGCTGCCGGGGGCACGCTCGGCTGCGCGGGGAGAAAGGTAATGCTTTCCAGGGTTTTTAAAGGCAGGTTATACAGATTAGCTGCAGCTTTAATACTGTCCTCGATTTCAAACTTGGGCACGGGCACACTGTTTCGATACCCTGTCTGGTTCTGCACGCTGAAAGGGTTGACAAGGCTCACTTGCCTTTCTAAGCTTTTTGATTCGAGGGCTTCTGGTTTTAGTGTGTCTGAGGTCACAGGAGTATTCTGAGTCTGGCTGAGACAGTCTTCTTCCTTTCTCTCTTGGAAAACTGGAAGACAAGAGTCCACGGGTGGGCACAGCTGCTGGACTCCAGGTACAGGGGCATCCACTTTGGTGGCAGCAGCAGGCAATTTCCCTCTTTTCACAAAGTTCTCTCGGATCTTCTGGCTAACTGCAGACAGCTTAATGCTGCCTGCTGGAACTGCCACCTCTGTCTTCACTGCCCCCACGGGAGGCTGCTCGGAGGCAGCACCAGGCAGGGGATCCCTCTGCTGCAGCACACTCACCGACGTGCTCACACTCTCATTCCCCACTGGCTCTGCCTTGATCTGGTTCCAGACGTTCTCTCCTTCAGCGAAAGCACTTCGGCTGTCAGCTGGAGGAGATGCCAGTTCCTCCTTAACAGCAACTCCATCTGTGTTTTCATCAGCTTTGGAAGGCTGGCTGAGATCAGCCTGATCAGTCTGGCTGTCAGGCTGCTGCTCCTTCTCAGGCTGCTGGTTGTGATCCTCCACGTGCTTCTCCAGCTCGCCCTGGGAGCGATACACCTTGCCACAGCCTGGCACTTTGCAGGTGTAGGTGTTGTAGTGTTGTGCTTCGTGGTCATAGAGCAAGTAAGCTTCGGAAAACACTCTGCCACATTTAGGGAACATACACTTGGCTCTGAAGACCTGATGCTCCTTCCGGTGTGTCAGCAGCTCGGCGTAGCTGTTGAAGCCAGCCTTGCACTTCATCTGGATGCAGATGTAAGGTTTGCTGCCACAGTGCATCTGCAGGTGGTCATTCAGGTGAGTGACACTCACAAAGTGGCGCCTGCAGTACTGACAGATCACCTTTTTGCTCTGCATTTCCAGAAAACGTTTAGCTTCTTCGTTATCTTTGTGCCCCTTGGCGTGTGCTATTAGGTTCTTGAAGTACTTAAAGCCTTTCTTACAGAAGGTCACGGGGCAGGTGAACTCATTGACAGGGAGAGGCTTTGGGACTGGCACTATCTCAGGTATGTAAGGTTTGTCCTTGTCGTCGTTCTCGTCATCTGAGCCGTCGTTGTCGTTAAACACGATGAAGTCTGTGGAGTAGAGACTGTTCTTCTTAATGGGTCTCTGCTCCTGCTTGGACACAGCATTGGTTTTCTGATTCTCATTGGCAGTTGCTATTTTAGGAGGCCTTCCCAGCCTCCTCAGTGGTTTCATAGCAGCCAGCCTCTCTTTGCTGGATTTTTTAACATGCAAAGTCACATGGGGAACAAAGTTCTCTTTAGAATTAAAATTCTGGGCACAAATGGGGCAACTATAAACCCCATCTTTGTAGTGTTTCTGTGCATGTCTAACTATCCTGTGGCCCAGGAACTCCTTGTCACACAACACACAGTACTGCATGTAAGCTTGCCAGTTCCGAAACCTGGCTGATATGAACCCCCTCTCTCTGAGTTTTTTGATCTCTCTCTTCTTCTGCTTTTCGTCTCTGATACCCTTAAGAAGGCTTGTAGCTTCATCAAGGCCACCAAGCCCGTTCACAGAAGCGTCTTTAGACCCTTCTTGGCAATCCTCAACCTTCTCATAAACCTCACTGTCGTTGAGTTCATCTATGGATGACACGATGGAAGCTTCCTCGCCCATAAGTGCCAGACACTGACGCTTCAGCGTCTTCCAGTCCCAGAACTCTGGATCAAAAGGCCACTGAGTCTTCAGGACGAGTAAGAGCTCACAGCGCAGGGAATTTGGTATTGGAAGATTCTCCTCATCATACTTCTGGTCAGGCTGGTTATAGAGCATTTCCACGGCGTAATACGCATCCACGGTGGGCTCGAGGAGGAACTCGCTCAGCTGACAAGCACGTTTCACCTCCAGGTCCTCTGGAAGCAAGCAGGAGATGGTCTTGCAAATGGAGATCTTGACATCCGTGTTCTCACTGGACTCCAGGCGCAGAGCTTTGACACACAGCTCAATGCAGGTCGCCAGCCCAGCACCATCGATCTGCAAGGCAACACTCGTGTTAGTGAGCCAGCCCAGCACGGCCCGTCCACCCCCTGAGGCAAAGGTGGCACTGTCAGCAAAACCTGGAGCTCAACCCTATACTTCTAGAGACTTAACAGCACCTAAGGGCAAACCACTAAGCTGCATAGTTTGCCTTCATGCTACTAAAAAGTGGAGGTTTACACACGACTGAAAGGCAAATTAGCAGCATGTCCTGCCTGGTGTGAGGACTTTAGGACTGTATGTTAGAGGTGCTGAGTTCATAGTAGAGCAATACTGAGCTTTTTCCACGAAGTGAAGCTGCCAGTTGTGGCACAGTTGCTGGGGATGAATTCTGTGGAGATTTAACTTAACCCTGGGCAGAACTCGAATGGTACAAGGTGCTGCAGTTAAACATGTGATCTTGGAAATCACTGAAGGTGTAAAGGTTTCATTTTTAGAGACTACACCACTTCAAAGTCAACTGGCCTCAACTGAACACCAATTTCAGTCCAACTAAGAGTACTGAGCAACCTGCTCTGGTGGGAGGTGTCCCTGCCCAGGGCAGGGGTTGGGGCTGGAGGATCTCTAAGCTCCATTCCAACCCTTAAATTCTATGAGTCTATTAATCACAGTTAAATGTTCCATCATTTGAATGTTCCAAAGGCCACGTGCTCTTTTCCCAGTCACACCCTCAGGCAACACTTCCATTCATGGCCACCTGACAAGCTCTTTCTGCTGCCAGGGATGCCCAGAGAGGCTGTGGGATACATGAGAATAAAGTTCAGCAAATTCAGGAATGCACAGGTCTCCTACCTACAAGGTCTCCAACTGGTGCCACCAGCAAAATGATCCACTGCTCACTGGAGAAAGACCAGCTTGGCATGGAGCCGACAGAGCTCTAAGTGACCAGACCCTGTGAAAGTTGTTTTCCTCCCTCTCTCTAACTCCAGTTTATTTCAGATCTTTGGGCAGAAAACAGCCTTTAAGATGAGAAGCCCATGATTAGCCATACCAGAGCACTGCAGGAGGGAAACAGGGGGTTTAACTCTCAGGATTAATATCCTGCCCCACAGAAACCTCCCAACTCAAAAGTTCCCTGAGAGCTCAATTTAGCACCAACATTAAATATTGCACCTGCTAAGGAAACTAAGAAAATCAGACTCAGAGGTTAGCTGAGAGAGATGAACAGTTCTAACACAACACTGGGTCTAAGCCCACTAACAGCAAGTCTTTCATTTATCACAGTAAACTGCATCCTTGCAACCCAAAAGGGTTTTTTTCAGGGGGTCTTTTTTGCTTTTTAAGCTTTCTGTAATTTGCCTTTTCTTAAGTGTTAAAATGCATTCTTCATTTCCCTTTTTGCCTCCATTTTCTGTACTTTTAGAAACAACACAATGATGAGGAAGGTCAGGACCTCCAGAGGCCACGGGCAACAGCAGGGACTATACCCTCACCTCTAGTGTTTCCACCTCAGCTGTGGCATCCAGCTCTTCTGTTTATCCCCAACCCTTTTTTCCCAAAGGAACAAAGATGTTTCAATTATTCTACATGAACCGACTTTACCTGCAGAAAGGTAGTTGCTATGACCTTCCCTAAAACCAGTTAGGATTGCCCCAAAGCTGATGCTACACACAAAGACAAGATGTCCAAGCACCTTGCATCAATTTTCCTGATGACAGTCCCATTAAAAAGTGCCAAAAATATTCTTTGAGGAGTATCCTTACCTCTGAATTAATTACTTTAATCAGGAAGAAAATGTGATAAACAGTCTTAGTTAACACAGAAAGTTGACGACATCTCTCTAGATACACTTGAATAGAAGGCTCTACCCTTTGCTGCAGTTTACTCCAGAAAAGAGTCAGTTCCCTAGAACAAGAGAACAATATTTCAGGGCCAGCAAAGCAACCACTAATCTGATCACAAGAAATGCAAGACTGAGAACAGTTTTGTCATTGGGAGAGGGAAAAAAACCCCTGAATTTACTCACACCTTACCTTAGAGGGAAAAGCTCTTTTGAAAATACCCATGATATTATTATCTGAAGCTCCAAATTATGGCAGTGACTCAGTTCCACAAAGACAGCTCAGAATAAAACCACTAATACCACAATTTATGCTGCATAATTTACAGACCCATGATGTGGCCCCGAAAAAAAGTCTTGCACAGTTTTCTTTTCACACACTGGAATTGTGCGCTTCTCTCCTCTAACTAATGCCTAACAGCTATAGCAGACTGAGACCCCAGGGAATGGGCTGGAGTTGTGTCAGGGCAGGGTTAGGCTGAGATTAGCAACTGGTTCTTCTTTCCCCAGAGGTGTTTGGGCCCTGAACAGCTCCCAGGGCAGTGTCACAGCCCCAAGGCTGACAGAGCTCCAGAGGTGTTTGGCCAATGCTCTCAGCACAGGGTGTGACTGTCAGGGATGTCTGTGCAGGGCAGGAGTTGGACTGGGTGATTCTCAAGGGTCTCTTCCAGCTCTGAGTGTTCTGTGATCCTGTGAAAATTGGCTTTTCTCTGAGGTAGATACATTTTTCCTAAACTGCTTTTCTTTATGAGCTGAACCTGTGACTTAGGGAGAAATTAGCCCTCAAAGCCAAACACTATTCCTGCATCCACATTACCTCACTACTAGTTCATTCCTCCTTAGGTACAAAGAGCCAAGAGCATCTAGTACCTTGTGGAATGGTGTAACCCCCAAACTCTGAGCAGAATCTCTTAAGGCAAAACCTACAGGAGCAGTTTTCTCCTGCTGCTGCACATAAAAAGGAGCTACATAAACTGCTGCAGGAGTTGTACAGGTTTGCAAGTGGGCAGAGGGAAATTCAGACCCCAACAGCTCAAATATCTGCCAACAAAGACCAGTGGTTTGTTACCACATTCATGTGAGGAGAAAAGTTTCTCTGTGAGGATGTTCAGGTGGGAATCTTGCCCAGGGAGGTGGTGCAGTCACCATCCCTGGAGGTGTTTCAGAGGTGTCTGATGTGGCACTGCAGGATCTGGGTTAGGGTTTGGGGGTTCCAGCAGTGACAGGTCAATGGTTGGACTCCATGAACTTGCTGGCACTGTAAAGCAAGCCCTGAGCAGGGACCTTCAGCTAACTTGTTGTGGTTACAGCAGCAGAACTCCTTTCCTAAGGTGTGCTGGAAAAAGCACACTGCATTACCTGAGGACAGGTGGGAACAGCCCTGGGGCACTGAATGCTGACACAGTGCTGACTGTTTGTCTGCAGACATGACATTTCTTACTTCTACACTATTCATCAGCTGTTGGTACTTGCCTCATCCTATATGCAGCCTTCAGATTCCTGTAACGGAAGCTAAACCTTGCAAAATCCTGTTCTCTCTTCTTTCTCAGCTTTCCAGGAGCTTTATCTCCTTCCTGTTCAGCTCACAGATTCTATCAGTGACAGAAAGTTAACTCATGGCTTATGTATCAGCTCTATCTTCCCCAGACTGTCTTCCCCACACTTTGTTCCAGCAGGCAGCAAACAAGCTCCAGACTCACCAGGCACAGTACATCTCTCCCTGCTGCAGCTGGCGAGACAGGAATGCTGCACATAAAATCAGAGCACTTTTCTCATCTCCATCAGATTCCAGGTTACAGATCATTTCCAGAGCATCTTTGCAATCTACTTCTGCAATCTAGAAGGGAGAAAACAAGAACAAGGCTAAGAAAGTGGGTTCATTTTCAGCCATAGAATCATTTGGGCCTTTGGAAAAAGACAGGAATTCAGAACTCAGTGAGTGTTTAGCAATCAGAGATTAGCTTGAAAGCAAATCAGTCTGTTCCCAGGCAGTGGCAAAACTGATTGTGCCACCAGACAAACTGTTCTGTTACTGTGAGTATAAACTTACTTCTCAGAGATATGACTTACTTGCACCTACTGCCCCAGGCACCTAAGAATTTTAAAGCACAGCACTGATTATTCATATACATTACACAGACAACTGAGAGATGCAGATGAGCAACTTTAAATTGCAGCTTAACAGACAAAATTACCTGAAGTCACTGGTATTATTACTGCTTTGTGCTCAGTGTCCATGTGGAGCCCAGAGAGAAGTGCTGTCCCTCGGGGTCAGTGCTGTCCCTCGGGGTCAGGGCTGTCCCTCTGGGGTCAGTGCTG
>NW_008662693.1:11267-13384 GCF_000695815.1 Acanthisitta chloris
CAGCTGGAGGGAAGGGATGGGACATCCAGAGGGACCTGGACAGGCTGGAGAGGTGGAACAATGCAAACCTCATGGAGTTCAACCAAATGAAGTGCTCCAGAGGTGTTTGGCCAATGCTCTCAGCACAGGGTGTGACTGTCAGGGATGTCTGTGCAGGGCAGGAGTTGGACTGATGATCCTCAAAGGTCCTTTCCAGCTCTGATGATTCTGTGGTCCTCTGAAATATCTGAATTAGGTTCCCTGTGTAACCCAGTCTGGAGTTCTCTGCATGTTATGGCATCCAAGGGAACAAAGCTGTCCCATCCTTCTGCCCGTGGCGTTCACAGCTCACTCCCTGAAAGAGCCTGTTCTGTCCTGGGAGCCTGGAGGGGCTGAGCAATGAAGGAAACACATTTGTAGGGTCATAAATTCCAAGTTCCATCGAGTGCCTTCAGCAAAGACAGAGAAGACAGCACAGCCCTGTCCCAGCCTCTGCTGAGACTGTCCTGGCAGGGCCTACAGCAGCCAGAGCTGGGAGAGCACAACCCACCCAGTGCTGAGGAACATGCTCAGTGAGAAGCTGTCAAGAGTTCAGTCTATATTTAGGGCAGGAATCTTTTCCAGCTCTAACCAGAGCACAACTTTCATCCCTTTAACATCAACTGCAACATGCTTAATACTTACTATTAACATACAAAGAGGACAGCAACAAAAAGACAGCAAAGATACAGACAGAGTAGTAAAGCCACAAGTTCAGCTGATTTTCCTTTAAGAAGGAAAAAGAGCTCAGCTAAAACTCTGGGGGGGATAAGAAGCTAAGATGCCACCCGAAAGAATGCAAAAGAGCAAAGCTGTCACCTCCTCCTTGACTTTTGCGTTTAAACAAGGATTTTATACTACAAACCAGATCAAATATCAGATTTTGCCTTCAGTTGCACCAAGGCATTTGGGTAAAAAGAGGTTACACTAACTCTGTGAACTCCAAGTAGCATCTAAAGGGCCCCAGTGTGTACTAGGCATACACAAAGAGCTCTAGTGAAATTAGTAAGAGTGGGAAAATTATTATCTTCAGGTTACTAATGGGATCTGAGGCAGAGTTTGAAAAGACTTCAAGCAAAATCAAACACAAAGTTGTGGCAGAGCCAGAAAATCCCTAATAATGATTTAATAGTGCCTAATAGTGACCTAGTAATACACTTCCACAAGTGCTCTGAGTCATTACTCTGGATGTGGCACTGAGGATCTGGTTTGGGATTTAGGGGTTCCAGCAGTGACAGGTTAACAGATGGACTTGATCTTAGATGTCTCCTCCAACCTTGATGGTTCTATGATTACAACTCAGTTTAAACGTGACTTAAATGCAAATTTAAAACAAACCACAAAAAATACTTCAGCTCATATTTCAAAAGAAAAAACACCCTATGATTAGTGACTTTATTATCAGTTAAGAAATAAGTCTAAAAAACCAAAAATATTCTCCATTTTTTTACTTACTTCTTCCATTAGCTTTTCATTCGGTGATCCCGAACAAAGACAGACCAGGTAGGTTTGCTTGAAATTGCCTTTTGCACTGATTTCTGGATGGTCAGAGCAGAGCTTGGCCAGGGCAGTGGCTTGTGCTAATTGCTTTGTTTTCATGAGGTGCTTAATACGCATATCCAGCAGGACAGGACCTTCAGACCCCACAAACTCATCCACTAGGGGAAACAAGAGCCAAAACATCATGTTCAGAGTACACAGTTAACACTTACTCATTCATGGGTGACCCCTAAAACTCAGACAAATGAAAACAGGCACAAAAGGTAAGAAGCAAAAGGGAGGAAGAGCATCTTTGTGGACTGTGCTTCTCCACCCTAAGGATCCCCTGCCACAGACCTTATCCCTACTTGCAGGTTTGAGCTCATTCTCACTTTTTGGCAAAAGAGCTGCCAACAAAACAGATTTTAAAAGCATATAAATATCAAAATATTCAGACATCATTTAATTCTGATTCTACAGAAAGACAACACAAAGTCACTTCTCTCATACCCTTTGCAACTTGTGCTGTGCTCTGCTCATGGTTGTGTTTCAGAGACCTTCTGGTAAAGGATGTAAGTGACAAGTGCTGAAGTGTTGTGGGTCCCAAAGGGCCTTGGCAG
>NW_008662694.1:0-1199 GCF_000695815.1 Acanthisitta chloris
CCAACTTTGTGCCATCTGCAAACTTGTGGATGGCACACTCTATCCCCTCATCCAAATGATCAATAAAGATAATTATTGATTAACATGTAATTATTATTAACTGATCATTAACATAGAGGGCTACACCCTCTCCTTGTCTCCCTAGCCTGTCTCTCCTGTAAAGCCTAAAGCCTTCCATTCCAATGCTGTTGCCATAGAAGCCATCCCACCATGTATCCATGATACAAACAATGTGATATATAAACAGGTGCACGCACATCTCTAGTTCTTCTTTGTTCCCCATATTATGTGCACTTGTGTAGAGGAATTTGATCCAGCCCCCACATAAGCCCAACACTCTGGTTGGAGTCTCACCACTAACACTGCACTGATCTGGGCATCCATTTTGTGTGATTGCATCCAACTGACAGGATTGGGACGGATAGGGGCCCCTCTCCCTCAATGAGTCTAATTTAAATGCTATTACTTGTTTTCCAGTGGTAATATTTAATGCAACTGCCTTATCTGGGCCATGGCAATCCCAGGCACACCTACAGGCTGAATGGGGAAGTAATTTAAACCAGCATTGAGGAGAAAGACTTAGGAATGACAGTGGATGAGAAACTCACAGTGAGCCGGCCGTGTGCGCTAACAGCCCAGAAAGCCAATCGAATCCTGGGCTGCATCAAAAGGAATGTGGCCAGCAGGTCAAAAGAGGTGATTCTCCCCCTCTACTCTGTTCTCTTGAGACCTCACCTGGAATACTGGGTGCAGTTCTGGGGTCCTCAACATAAAAAGGATGTGGAACTGTTGGAGCAAGTCCAGAGGAGGGCCATGAAGTTGATAAGTGCACTGGAGCATCTCCCCTATGAGAACAGGCTGAGGAAGTTGGGGCTGATCAGCCTGAAGAAGAGAAGACTTCATGGAGACCTCATAGCAACTTTTCAATATTTGAAGGGGGCCTATAAGGGAGCCAGAAAAGGGCTCTTTGTTAGGAATTGCAATGATAGGACAAAAGGGTAATGGATTCTAATTGGAGGAGGGAAAATTTAGGTTAGATACTAGAAAAAAGTTTTTTATTATAAGGGTGGTGAGACATTGAAACAGGTTGCCCAGGGATGTGGTGGCTGCCCCAACCCTGGCAGTGTTCAAGACCAGGCTGGATGAGGCCTTGTGCAACCTGATCTAGTGAGGAGGTGTCCCTGATCTAGTGAGGAGGT
>NW_008662695.1:0-716 GCF_000695815.1 Acanthisitta chloris
GAGCCGTACGCCCTGGCTGCCTGTGAGGAGTTGGGGCCCAGGAGCAGAAGCCACAGCCTGAAACCCTCTGCCCAGCCCAAGGCACCCCAGAGTGTACAGACCCTCCACCAGCCCCTGCTTTCAACCCCTCGTGCAGCTGCCAAGACTGTGGTGGGGGCTGCCCTTGCATGGCATCACGGCCGTGGCCTGGGGGTGACCCCCTGTGCCAGGCTGTGCCAGCAGTGTCCCCTAACCACTTTCTTGTCTTGCTCACAGAACAGGGAGCCCCAGCTACACCCCCAGGGCCAGCTGCCAGCACCCACTGTGTACAGCCAGGACCCTGTGCTGCACCAGGTGAGCCCTGGGCATGACACCTGAGAGGAACCGCTGGAGAGTCCCCGGCATGTCCATTTGGCTTGGCCGGGAATAGGAAACCCAGGGCTCAACTGCTGAGGGGGATTCACCAGGCTACAGCCCCCAGAAAGAGGCAACTCACACCTGAAGGGGCTGGTGTGTTTGGTGCGGGGTTTGCTGCAGGGGGAGAGGATGGGGGGCATGGCAGACCCTGCACAGCTGTGGGTGCAGCCTGCTGGGTGGTGGCAGTGACTCCCCGTCTGCTCCCGGTGACAGGAGAATGAGGACGAGTGTGCGGCGTGTGGTGATGGTGGTGAGCTCATCTGCTGCGATGGCTGCCCCAGGGCCTTCCACCTCGCCTGCCTGGTGCCCCCCCTGCCCCG
>NW_008662696.1:0-956 GCF_000695815.1 Acanthisitta chloris
GGGGGCTGCGGCCAAACTGCCCCTGCTACAGGCCACGGTCAGCGAGGCCCTGAGGCTGCGACCCCCCGCGGCCCTCGGGCTGCCCCACTGCGCGCTCAGGGACACCAGGTACCAGTACACACCAGTACGGACCAGTATGGGGCAGTACGGACTAGTATGGGGCAGTGGCAGGGCCTTGGGCTGTCCGCGCCCCACTGCCTGCCCCACTGCACACTCAGGGGCACCAGGGACCAGTACGGACCAGTATGGGGCAGTACGGACTAGTATGGGGCAGTGGCAGGGCCTTGGGCTGTCCGCGCCCCACTGCCTGCCCCACTGCACACTCAGGGGCACCAGGGACCAGTACGGACCAGTATGGGGCAGTACGGACTAGTATGGGGCAGTGGCAGGTCCTTGGGCTGTGACCCCCCCACTGCCTGCCCCACTGCACACTCAGGGGCACCAGGGACCAGTATGGACCAGTACGGACCAGTATGGGGCAGTACAGACCAGTATGGGGCAGAAGGGATCAGTATGGGGCAGTGGCAGGTCCTTGGGCTGTGACCTCCCCACTGCCTGCCCCACTGCACACTCAGGGGCACCAGGGACCAGTATGGACCAGTACGGACCAGTATGGGGCAGTACAGACCAGTATGGGGCAGAAGGGATACGGACCAGTATGGGGCAGTACAGACCAGTATGGGGCAGTACGGACCAGTATGGGGCAGTGGCAGGGCCTTGGGCTGTGACCCCCCCACTGCCTGCCCCACTGCACACTCAGGGGCACCAGGGACCAGTATGGACCAGTACAGACCAGTATGGGGCAGTGTGGGTGAGGGGAACTGGGAGGAACCACTCAAGGCCAGTACAGGCCAGTACGGACCAGTCTGGGTGAGGGAGGACTGAGAGGAACAGTGTTCCCAGTCCGTGTCCCCCCAGTCTGGGGTGTATCCCAGTGCTCCCAGTTATCCCAGTTT
>NW_008662697.1:0-3966 GCF_000695815.1 Acanthisitta chloris
GTTGGAAGAGACCTATAAAGGTCATCAGCTCCAACTCCAGGCCCTGCACAGCTCATCCCATGGAGCTGTGACCACCTACTGGCTGCTTGGCAGGTCCTGGATCTCCAGCAGGACTCCCTTCTCCACCAGCCTTGCTGCTGAGTAGTGCAGCGATGGCAACTTCTTGCCCTTCCCGTTGACCCTGAAGGAGAATCAACCACAGGCTTAGACCTCCTCCCTGAGCCCTGAAGACCTCCAGCCCCTCCAGACGTGGGGAGGACACTCACTTGTTGTTCACTGCCAGTTTGTCCAAGCAGGTCTTAATGTACTGGTTGTAGTAGTCAATTTGCTCCTGGTAGAAGTTGGCCTTGGCATCGAGAGCCTCCAGGTTCTGCCTGAGCTTCAGGAGGTCCTGCCGGCGCCGCTGCCGGCGCCGCCGCTGGGTCCTGATGTCCTGCAGCCAACAAAGCCGATGCAGCTCATCCTGAGCCTCAGCAGAACATCTCAGGAGGGTTTGGAGGTGACCCTCAACTCACTGTCCTTCAACACACCTTGGCCAGGTCATCCACCAGCTCCTGGTAGTGGTGGGCAGAGTCCACCAGGCCGAGGCTCTCCAAGCGCCGCAGGTTGCGGATGATCTTGTGCTTCTTCTCCTCCATGGAGAGGTGTTGGTTGGCAGCCAAGGAGTGGTGACTCTTGAGGTGGGAAGGGCCCTGGGTGTCCTGCAGAGCTCGTCGGCGTGTGAGGAGCTCATGAGCAGCTTCCTAGGGAGGAGAAGGGATGAGCCTGGAGTGTGGTGTGAGGAGATGGAGCAACCAAACCCACACACACACTTTGGCATGGGTCACTCCTGGCCCAGAAGGTGTTTGGTCTGGAAACTAGAGGCCAAGCACTGCTGGAGAACAAGAGTAGGGGCCAAGGATCCAGGAGGAGCAGAGGTCAAAGGTCCAGGAGGAGCAGAGGTCAAAGGTCCAGGAGGAGCAGAGGTCAAAGGTCCAGGAGGAGCAGAGGTCAAAGGTCCAGGAGGAGCAGAGGTCAAAGGTCCAGGAGGAGCAGAGGTCAAAGGTCCAGGAGGAGCAGAGGTCAAAGGTCCAGGAGGAGCAGAGGTCAAAGGTCCAGGAGGAGCAGAGGTCAAAGGTCCAGGAGGAGCAGAGGTCAAAGGTCCAGGAGGAGCAGAGGTCAAAGGTCCAGGAGGAGCAGAGGTCAAAGGTCCAGGAGGAGCAGAGGTCAAAGGTCCAGGAGGAGCAGAGGTCAAAGGTCCAGGAGGAGCAGAGGTCAAAGGTCCAGGAGGAGCAGAGGTCAAAGGTCCAGGAGGAGCAGAGGTCAAAGGTCCAGGAGGAGCAGAGGTCAAAGGTCCAGGAGGAGCAGAGGTCAAAGGTCCAGGAGGAGCAGAGGTCAAAGGTCCAGGAGGAGCAGAGGTCAAAGGTCCAGGAGGAGCAGAGGTCAAAGGTCCAGGAGGAGCAGAGGTCAAAGGTCCAGGAGGAGCAGAGGTCAAAGGTCCAGGAGGAGCAGAGGTCAAAGGTCCAGGAGGAGCAGAGGTCAAAGGTCCAGGAGGAGCAGAGGTCAAAGGTCCAGGAGGAGCAGAGGTCAAAGGTCCAGGAGGAGCAGAGGTCAAAGGTCCAGGAGGAGCAGAGGTCAAAGGTCCAGGAGGAGCAGAGGTCAAAGGTCCAGGAGGAGCAGAGGTCAAAGGTCCAGGAGGAGCAGAGGTCAAAGCTCCAGGAGGAGCAGAGGTCAGAGGTCCAGGAGGAGGAGCAGAGGTCAAAGCTCCAGGAGGAGCAGAGGTCAAGGATCCAAGAGGAACATGAACCAAGAACCCCAAGAGGAACATTGGCCAAGGCCCCAAGAAGAACATTGGCCAAGAACCTCAAGAGGAACATTGGCCAAGGCTCCATGAGGAATATTGACCAAGAACTGAAAGAGGAACATTGGCCAAGGCACCAAGAAGAACATTGGCCAAGGCTCCATGAGGAATATTGGCCAAGGCTCCATGAGGAACATTGGCCAAGGCTCCATGAGGAATATTGACCAAGAACTGGAAGAGGAACATTGGCCAAGGCACCAAGAGGAATGTTGGCCAAGGCTCCAAGAGGAGCAGAAGTCAAAGGTCCAAGAGGAACATTGGCCAAGGCTCCAAGAGGAACATGGACCAAGAACCCCAAGAGGAACATTGGCCAAGGCTCCATGAGGAGCAGATGCCAAGGCCCCAAGAGGTCCAAGAGAGCTGTTTGCTGAGGACTTTCCCCACCCCCCCAGAAGGTTTGAGCTCCTCCCACCTCGTGCTCTGAGCATGGTGTCCACAGGATGTCCGTGAGGGAATCTCCAGCCTGGCACTGGATCACATCCACCAACATCTGCTTGGTGCTAGAGAGCAGAGAGAGATGTCAGGTGGCCACTCTGGACCATCACTCTCCTCCTCAGGACATTTATTTGCCTCCAGGATGTTAATTGTCCTCCATGACCAGCCCAGGTGACATCCCAACACGCTCCCAAGGACCACAGAGCTCTGTCCAAGAGGACAAGAGGCCAAGGATCCATGAGAAACATTGGCCAAGACTCCTTGAGGAACATTGGCCAAGGATCCAACCTTCCAAAAGGAGAGCAATTCAAAGATTTACTAACCACCTCTTCCTACCCAAACCCACTCCTAGCTTCCCAGCTGGATAACCAGTACTTGGGAATTTGTGCTTCTACACAATATTGCAGACATCGCTGCTGTGGAAAACAACTTACCAGAAGACTCTGTAATTCCTTCCTTTCAAAACCACTGGGGGGAAAGGAGAAACAGATTTTTAAACAAATTAATTTTAAAATCTTGATTAAAACCACAGGAGACAAAAAAAATCTCCTTGAGTCATTGAACCATGCAGAAAAATGCATGACTGAATATACTCAGAACCTGACTCAGGATATTTAAATTCCAACACATAAAAGCAACACAGGACTTTACTGACTGTATTTCAAATTCATCATAAGCTTAAAAGCTGGAAACTTTATAGTCTGTTTTAGCTTGGAAGAAAACAGATGGATTTTGTTGCCTTCCTGATAGATTGCAAGGGCTCCAGACTGAAAGACACAGACTGAAACACATACGTAGGCTAACAGTCTTGCGGCGTTTTATTAGTAAAACATGAGTCAGGATCTGTCATTACTTTTGGAAAGGTGCCCACAGAAAACGCACAGTGTTGAAAAATGAGAAAGCTAGGCTAGTGACAAACACTCTGGAGGCTGGATGCTTGCTGAAGTAAGGGATGGAGCAGAACAGACGCCAAATCCATTAAGCTGGACTGGTGCACCTGCAGGTTGCTACAGCAAGTGCTCATTCACTTGGCAAACCGCAACCTAATTACACACCAGTGTCACACAGCACTCTGGTGTCATTAAGGACATGAGGCTGGAAAATGCTTATGTGGAAACAAATGAGATTGAAGCTGTCTTGGGGTACTCAGTAAAGCAAAAAAGGAAATACATCTGTTGCTGACCTCAGAAGAAGACTCCTCGTGTCGCTCTCCTCCCCTGTGGCCGTGGGCAGCCGTTTGCTGCTGAGAGTGAGGGAGATCTCTGTCCTGCTGAGCTGGGACAGGACCTGCTCAGCACCTCTGTCTGCCAGGCCAGCCATGTTCTCCCCTGGGAGGACAGAGAGCTCTGCTGACCATGGTGACCTCCAGAGGGTTGACCTTCCATGCCCAAAGCCATCCAGGTTGAGCTTCAAGCAAAGAAAACCACTCCAGGTCCACCCTCCTGCTGAGGTGGGTGGTGGGGCAACCTACCCAGCAGGGACTGGACTGTAGGAAGGTCCTCAAGGTCCTCCAGGAGCTCATGGAGAGGATCTTCATGGTGTGGTGCAATGGAGTCCTGGTGCTCCAGCAGGAGCTGGTGAAGGAGATCCAAAGGAAGGAGGAGTGAAGGTCAGTTGGGGCCAACACAATGTTCTCCACACCCAAGAGGGGATGGAGAAGATCTGAGAGGGAAGGGAAGGGGAAGGGGAAG
>NW_008662698.1:0-2046 GCF_000695815.1 Acanthisitta chloris
CTTCCTTCAGGCCAGTGATTTTTCCTTTTTTTCTCAAAGAACAAAATGAAACACTGATTTCCTTGTGCACACCAAGACAGGACTTTTCACGTGACAGCATGTGTGACTTTTGATCAAGGGAGAATTTTAGCTGGAGTTAAGGAGCATTCTGATCTGGCTTTGTCTGCGCGCTGTTTGCTCTGTGCCTCGGGGAGAGGCAGCAGCAGTGTACACAGTCTGAGCCAGAGCAAACCGCAAGGGGCAGCTGGAAGGACTTCACTGTTGTGTAGTTCTGTTCTCCTATTTATCTTCTTCACTGATGTTCCTTGGAGTGTCATGGTTAGAAACACTGGAAGTGCAGTTAGAGCTTTTTAGTTTCTGTCAGGGCTTACCCTTACCCCTTTTTTTTCACCTTACGAATCTTTTCTCCATTTGGATGCCAGTGATCATTTAAAGGTGTGAAATCCGGACTCTTCCTTGGTTTCAGCTGTAACAGCCTTGTTTTCTACACTCTCTCCTTTCCTTATGACCCTGAGCTGCCACCTTTCTCCGTGCTGGCTCGAGGGGCAGAGGCAAGCAGCTCCCTTTGGAGGGGCAGGGGCCCCGCCCCCGGTGACGCCACTGTTGTGCTTCCCGTGGCACGTTTCAGTGCCCTCTGGAGATTTGTTCACTCTCCCGTGCCCTCCCTTCCCTCTGCCTGCGGAACAAACGCCGTTGTGTTTCGGGTGTGGAGGAGATGGAACTCGTGCAGCTCACGTTCAGGGGAGATCCCATCGGCCACAGCTCTTTGGTGGGAAGCTGCACGGGGTTATAGCCACGGAGGAGCTGCACTTGGGCGAGGGGATGCACCGGAAGGCCTTGGGAGCCGAGTGCTGCGAGGCCTGGCGCCGTGTTCGGCCCTCGAGGGGCACAGCGCCCTCACCCACGGCACCAGGAGCAGGGACGAGCTCCTGCAGAACAACCACACCCGAGCACTGCAGGTGAGCTGCCCGTGGGAGCCAGGCCTAGGAGGGAAGCTCTCTTCAGACATACTCAGACAGGTGATCTGGTAAATGGTGGGAGCAATATTCCATAGGCATATCTGTTGGGGATGCAGGAATCCCTTGTTGTGCCATTAGTGCAGGATATTGCCCTGTGAGTTTTCCAGAGGTTTCCCTTGGGGAGCAGCAGTGCTGATCCCTGTCCCAGGCCACTGCCCGTGGGCTCTGGATTGCAGGTGGATATGGAAGGGATAGAGGTGGTTAGGGAATGCTGATGGCCATTAGAAGGACTAATTGACTCTTCCAACAGGAAAACACTTAAGGAAGAGGTGCCAAAAGGTTTCTGGACAATGGAATCTGCAAGTATCCAACTGGAAATCCCCCAATGGACACCTTGGCCAGGTGTGTCCAATCCTGCTGGCAGTACTTTGGACCATGAGGGAATTTACATGTTTTCCTGGGAAAGACCTTCTGGGAGACCTCTGGAATGTCAGGACTAGGCTCCCAGGGCACTAATAAGGGAAGAGCAGAGGAGACTTTTGCTTGCCCAGAGGAGCTCCCAGGGTTTCCCTCTGGGATTAAGGAGCTGGGTGGGTGCAGGGCTTGGAGGGAGAGAGGGATCCTTGGGAATGGGAGAATTCCCACCGCACCTCCCGACAGGTAACACCCAGCCAGGCCGGGCCTGGTGTTCCCTGTGTTCCCGAGGTTCCAGCGCTGTGGGCTCCATCCCCGGAGGGAGGTCGCCCCCGCCGGAGCGGGCGGTCCCTGCGGCGCCGCCGGGTCCATGGGGTGCCTGTCCTTTGCCTTTTAGAATGCCTTTTGCCTGTCTCCTCCTTTCCCCCTTTTCTCTCGCTCCATCCGGCGCCAATGAAGCGAGTGACAGTTTTAGCTGCCGACACTGCCCTGGTGTCTCGCTGCCCTCTGGGCCGCTGCGTCTGGGGGAGCTCAGCCCCGCGCGGTGCTGCAGTGCTGCCGCGCCCCGCGGTGCGGGCCCCCCAGCCAGTGCTGGGCTCACAAACAGAGACCGAGGCCTGTCTGTTGGGGGCTCAAAGCAGAGACTGAGTCCTGTGTTGGTGGGGCTTAAAAC
>NW_008662699.1:0-7894 GCF_000695815.1 Acanthisitta chloris
TCGACAGGGTGATCTCCGTCTCCTAAAATACCTGTTGGGGGGTTCCTGCTGCAACATCCCAGCTTGCTGCTGCCGGTCCTGGCATGCCGCTGCGGGATATGGGATTCGGGATGCTCGGGGTGCTCCCTGCCTACTGTCTGAGCTGCCCCTCCAGAGGGACCAGCAATACCCAGCGAGGCCAGCTGGAGAATTGAAATGAAGTCTCCTGGAATAACCTCCTGGCAACAAGTCTGAATGGCTGTTGAGGAGGGAAGGCAGCCAAAGCCCATTTCATGGTCTGAGGGCTGCAGTAGCCCCCCTCCAAGCTCTACCACCAGCAGGGAGCCAGGAGTGTTTCAGAGATGGGGGGGGGGAAGGGCAAATCCTTTGAGCCTGGGACTGCAGCCACAGCAGGGTTTGTCGTGCCCCTTGCTGGTTCTGCAGCTCCCATGTGAATTAAGCCAAGGACTAAAAATGATGCATACTTGATTCCAGTCCAGCTCTTAATCCTGCGGCCTGGGGGCTGCTATTCACAGAGCAACAGGTTTGCAAGCAACTGCATGTTGCCAGAATGGGAACCTCGAGGCCTGGCAGTCCTGCACCTTGCAGTGGCACCCGTGGGTGTCACAGGGACGGTGCTGTGGGGTTTGCAGGGTGGGTGGCTCCTGGCATGCCAGTGTCTGCACGGGACCAGCTGCGTGCAGCCTGTCGGCGCCTGTTTTCTGGGAGGGCTCTGACTTGCCAACTCCTTTCCCATCAGCTCACCCAACAGCTGGGGTTTGGCAGGAATCCCGGGGGCCCATGGCCTCTTACCTGGCTCCTTGGGTGCTGCAGACTTTGCCTTCACCAGGCTCTAGGATAGCTGCTTTCTGTGCCAGATGCCTGGAAGCCTGATTTGGGGTGGTCCTGAACTCCTCTGCACTGCCCTGCGCTTCCTTTCCCTGACAACCATGGCACAGACAGGCAATGAGGACCTTGCTCATGTGGAGGGGACCAAGAACAGAGAGGGGATGGGGTGTTTTGGGAGCCTTTTAAAAACCCAAGGAGATGCTTTAGGTGGAGGGAAGGTAGAGCTGATCTGCAGGAGCAGACTAGGGGATGCTCCTGAAGAAGGCTGAGTGGTGGGAGCCTGCCAAAGAACAGCTGTCTGTACCCCCTGTGCCTGATGACGTGCCACAGGGTGCTGGGGCAGGATACCCTGCATCAATTCGTTCCCGTGTCACGGCAGCCCTCAGTCTATCAGAGGTGTACCTGGTCCTTTGAAGAGTGTGTGTCACTGCTGCTGAAGCCACAGGCTTTGCATGCCACAGAGCTGCGTGCTGTGTTGCCCTGGCACTGGAGGAAGCACTGGTTTAGTTCACTGAGATATTTCTGTCTGTGGTGTTTTTTAGGAAATGGAAAGTTTTTTAAATTTTGAATGTGAAGACCCAGCTTTAAGGTCCCAAGAGCCTCAGGCAGTGGCAGACGCCTATGCCAGCCTCCCCTTGGTTCTCCCCACGCCTGTGTGGGAAGGGATGTCTGCCAGTTGCTGGCAGAGGACAAATCTGGCAGGGGCTTGTGCTGCTCCCACGGGAATCTTTATCAGGTCTGGTTTTGTCTTGTTGGCAAAGCTCATCTCGTGGGTGCTGGCTGTTCTGTGCAACCCCACGGGCCGGGAGAGCTGAAGCACTGCACTCCATCCCGCGGCACAGGCTTGGCACGGCCGGGCTGCCCCTCGGCTTCTCGGGCATCAGCAAACGCGCCGGGTCGGCCCTGCCGCCCACCGGTGACGGGAATCACATGCCGATGCCGTGAATAACGTGCGGGCTGGTCCCTGCGGCCACGGACCGCTGGCCAAGCACAAGGGCACTTTGTGACGCATCCAGAGGTCTGACACTGGGACCCCTCCGAGGATCCCACCTCCCCGGGCAGCTCCAGCCGCAGGCACATTGTCTGTTGGCTCTGTGATGGGGCGCTGGTTGTGCAAAGCTGTTCTGTGTCTCAGGGAGCCGGTCCTGGCTTGCCACTCCGTGCCACAGTTTCCTCATCGTGTTCCTGAGTTCCTGCCTGAGTAACAGGTAGCGGTGACTCGTTAGCATCTCGAGGAACAGAGCGTCACTTTCCTAACGGTCCTGGAAGGAAAACGGATAAAAGCCCCTGGATCTCCCTGTTTCCGGTGTTTGTTTGAGGCATCAGAGCATCTTCCCTTCTCCTTGGGAAAAACGTCACATCCAAAAGCCACGTGTCACTCCAACGGCTTAAATACCTGCTGCCAAGTCATCCAGAGAGCAGTAAGGTGGTAGTAAACACCAGGCTTTTTTTTTTTTTGTTTGTGTAGGGGTTTAGTCTCCCCCCTCCCTCCATTTGCCTACAGGTTTAGAGGCCTCAATATAATTCTTTGGCTTTTCTTTCCAAGATTGGCGTGTACTTTGAATGGCTGTAGGGGGATACAACCTGTTGATGGGGGCTGAGCCTCCCTCACTGCCTGCAGGGAGGGAGTCTGCTCTGAACTGTGTAGCCCTGGCAGTGTGCCTACTACCTCTTTGTACATCATCTGCCTGATTTTGGGGCCAAACCAGGAATTTTTCCCCACTGCCATCCGGGAATGGGAAGATGATGAAGCAGGATCCCAACATGAACTCAGCGCATCCGGCTGAGTTCACGTTATTGAACATTGCTTATCACTAGCGTGGATGGAGGCCATGTTTTCCCGCCACAAAGTCATTTTCAGGGGATTTTCTCTTACTATTGTTTGGCTCAGGAAGCAGCAATTGGCGTCGGGGCGAGCAGGACCATATAGGGCTTGGAGGGGAAATACCAGTCCCCCCACCCACTTTCCCACAGGGATTTCTGGTCCCAGTTGAGTAATGCCTGAAAGGAGCTGATCCTCTCCTCCCAGTATCATAATGAAACGCTAAAGCTGCCAGCATAGCAGGGTGGGCTGAAGCCTCGTTGGGATTCAGCATTCCCCATCCAGAGGGGTTGCTTTCCTGGCATGCCAGCTCTGTGCCACCACAACTTGGTTGGCATTCATGTGCTGCTCCATTGCTTTTAAGGGATCCAGGTGTTTCCCATCTCCAACGGTATTCTGTCACCCCCAGATCCATGTTTTTCGGATGTATGTGCATGATTCCCAAGTGTGTGCAAGGCACTGGGATGACAGCCCCATCCAAATCCAGCTACTGCTGCCAAGTGGTGCCTGTGCCCTCCCAGCCCAGACCAGGAAACCTCGTTAGAGCCACTCAGTTACAGCCATGGCATCAGGTTAATTAACAACCTGAAGCCCCCATCTTCTGGTGATAAACTGCTGCAAGAAGCAGATGGGGAGGGATGGGGAGTGGGCTGTGCCATGGTGATGCAACAGCACAGGACGTGGCCTGGATCTGTACTGGCTGGAGAAACTTTCAGACAAAGACTGTGCTGGTGGAAGAAATCTGCTAATGAGTTTTCAAGGAAGTGATTTTTCCCTGACCTTCCCATCTGACGACTCTTGGGTGCCTGGGAGACCTCATGAGTCTTTGCAGGTGACACTGGTGGGTGCCCTGGCAGCAAACAAAACAGGACGTGGCCACTTGGTGGGTTTTGAGAGAATGTTTGAGAGCGGTACAGGAGTGAGGTACAGTGGTGGCAAATGAAGTGATGGCTTCACTTTAAGCTTTGACAAGTGTTTGGCTGGTCTGACTGGGCTGGAGCCCTTACTGGTGCTGTCCCACCCTGGGAGAGCTTCTGCTGGTTGCCGGACCCTGGCAGGGTGGGTCCCATCATTGAGGTGACACCCTCACCAAGAGGGTGAGGAGGATGTGATGCTTGGTGCTTCTGAGCAGCACTGAAGATGCAGTTTGTGGCATGGGTCAGGCAAAAAAAAAGCTATGAGAAGGGCTGTGGGTGCAAAGGCTGTGGTTGGGTGAGCACAGGAGTGCAGCAGCACACAAGGGTGTTTGGTGCTGGCCTGGGTGCAGGTCACAGGAGCCCTGGCTGTGTGTAAAGGCAAAGAAAAGTGTGATGGAGCAGAGTGTGGGATGAAGGTATGGGCAAAGGGGCTGCAGAGGATGTGGTCTGGCTGGTCAGGGGGGCAGAACCACAGTTGCTGCACTGGTATCACCAGGGATGTGCCTGGGAGAGCCTGTTTCTGCCAGGCTGAAATGATGGAGTGGTTTGCAATGTGCTTGGCTACTCAGCTAATCTGACAGCACCCAAGAAAATAATACAAGGGCTGGCAATTTAGGAAACCACCATTTCCTTCTGTTCCTATCACTTGTGATAAGAAGCCAGAGCCTGAGCTGAGATGTGGAGCAGGGAGCGGAAGAGGGGACCCCTCCCATGCAGAATCGTTGGTGGTTGGTGCCTGTGCTGGGGCAGTGGGGCCCCCTCTCTGTGCCGAGAGAGCTCGGGGAGGGGGATGCTGGCCTCCACCATCCTTCCAGCCTGCAGCCAGGTGGGATTCCCGGTGTTCCTGGCTCCTCCTGGTGGCAGAGGCACTGGGGAGCTGGCCGTGACACCAGCTGGTGTCCCACCCACAGTCTTTGCTCTCCATCCCTGGCCCTGTGACATGGAGGATACCCAAATACTCAGGTGACCCCTTTCCTTTGTACCCTTCCAGGCTCTGCTGTCTCCTTGAAGGCCAAGCCAAAGTAGAGAGCTGCCCAGGATGACGGTTCTCCTTCTGCTCCTGCTCTCCCCACTCCAAGGTAGACTGATCCAACTGTGTCCTGCCTTGGAATGATGAGCCAGGTTTGGGATGCTGGAAGTAACTGGCAGCCCAAAAAAATTGGCTGGGGGGCACCAAGGGGCATTTGCAGCTGTGGCTTCTGGTGGAGTCTCTCATGCAGGATGGGTCTTTTCCAGGGAAAGAAGATGATCTCCATCCATCCATTCTGTGGATGTATAGGTCCTCTGTCAGTCTCTGCTGATCTGGGTGGTGGCACATGTGAGAGGGTGTCCCTGAAAGACAGGAGGTCCTGTTGCCCCAGGGGCCATGGCAGATCCTCCCAGCATGGCTATGGGGACATCAGGGATGTGGCTGAAGTCATGCAGCCCATCCAGGATGGGGTTGGGATGACTGGAGTGGAGAGCCCGGTGTGCCGTGCATGGTGGCTGCTGCAGGGGTGTGCTGTTTGCTGGGGGTGGCTGTCCCTCCAGCTGAGCTGGCATCTCTGTGCACTTGTACAATTCAGGGATGGGAGCCAGCGGCCACAAGGAAGAGGATTTCCGCTTCTGTGGTGACCGAAACCAGACCCAGGACAGCTCTGTCATCTACGAGCATGGCCCTGCCACCATCTCCATTGAGAACACGGCCCAGGCACTGATAATAAAAAGGCCCTTTTTGCCAAGCCGGAGAAACTCTTACTACAAGTACAGCTTGCCCCCCACCTTGGGCAGGTACCGCTTCTGCATCTACTGGTTCAAGGCCAACAGGACCCTGCGGCTGGTGTACGGGAAGCAGAGCATCCTCCTGGGAGGGGATCCATCCAGCAGCATCACCCGTGGACAGGAGAGTCAGAGGACTGAAAGAACCAGCACGTCCATCTTCAATGTGTCCTACATCTCAAAGGGCGAGAAGAACACTTCCCTTGATGCTGCAGCTGAATACTTCTTCCCTGGTAAAGGCAATTCAATGTGTAATAGAAACGAAGAGTTTGTTTCATCCCCAGCCTGTTATCTGGCCATCAGCAGAGCACTGGTAGTTTCCTAGTGTGTGATATAGCCTGGTGATGTGAAGACAGCTGAAGCATGATAGAAGGGAATGTAAGTTTGCTTGAAGCAGTCCAAAGCCAGGCCTGGTATCTGGGATCCCTAAAGATGAAGGTGATGATTTTCAAAAGTGTTTTGCCCTCAGAAATCGTGGGCTTTGCAATGGTCTCTGAGGGTCCTGTCTGCTCTGCTAGGCACTTAGCTAGCCTCCACCAGCTTGGTCCCTACGGCCTTGTTGGGAGTTGAGCTCCAGGCAGCATGAAAGCCCTCTGAGTTGGAGTCACCATCAGCTTCCCTGGCTTGGGGTGACCTTGAAGCCCTCTGCTTTCTGGTTCCACCAGGGCTATGCCCACTTGGTTTGGGACACAAGGAAGCCAGTTCCACCCATGCATTTCATGGCATTTCTTTTCCATCAGCCTCTTCAGAGACCATGCCTGTCTGGGAGCAAGATGTGGAGGAGCAGCTCGCTGCCTTGGATGGCCTCATTGCCCAGCCCCCAGCCCCAGCCATGGGAGCCACGGAGCAGGAGACACTCCGGCGGTGAGTTCTGAGCTCTTACCATTATTGCTGTCACTGATCCATGCCCACTGCATCCTGCTCACCGTGCCTCTTCCCCGACAGCAAACTCAGGGAGCTGGAGAAGACACTGGCCAAGGTGGAGCTTGAAGGGCAGAACCAGACCTTTGGGAAGGCCACTGTCCACGCAACTGTCCTGAGGGTCCAGCCCACTCGGGCTCCTCAGCACCTGGCCTTTGCTTCCCAGAGAGAGGTGGGTCCCGGAAAGCCTGCTCTAGTGCTCTTGGCACACTGCAGCCTGTCCCAACCTCTCTCCTGATGAATCTTTCCTTGCAGGAGGGTGGAGAGGTCCATGGGTTCACGGTGGACCTGCCAGGCAGTCTGTTCATGACAGTGAAGGAGAGAGAGGAGGTGGTGGAGCACAGGGTGCTCCTCATGGACATCGACAGCCAGACTATGTTCCAGGTAATGCCCACATGCATGACGTGGTGGGGTGTCCCACCATGCCAGGTGCTCTGGCAGTGCAGGGCAGCAGGGGTGCTGCCCGGATGAGGATGCTGGTGCTGGCTCAGAGAAAATGCTTCAAGGGTGAGCTAGAAACTTGTTGCAGAAAGAGTCATGGGACCTATTTGGGGATGTTCATCTGCTTCACACCTGGCAGCTCTCCCTTCCTACACTGCAACTGCCTCCTCTTCTTCTCCAACAGGATGAAAATAGCAGCCATGTCCTGGGTGACAAGGTAGTCAGCATCTCGATGGTGGACACGGTGGTAGCCAACCTCTCTGAACCAATGGTCCTCACTTTCTTCCATGGCCAGCTGCCGGTAGGTGGGGAAACAGCCTCATCAAACCTGATCCCACTGGGAATGGAGGGGCAAGGAGGGCTCAGGGCCTGCCAGTTTAGGCAGTGACCACAATCCAGCAGGTCCGTACTATTGGCCTGCCTGTGCAGGGCCTGCTGTGTCTTCTGAGGCTGCATCATGATCATGGCTTCACCATGTGCACTGGTAGTAGCATTACCTGTGCCTGTCCAGGAGATGCAGCACAGCATACAGGACCTGGGCCGTTGTGTCCAGCACCGTATCCAGGGCTGGGCAATACTCTGAGTTAACAGTCCCTTGGCTTACTCATGGCCCTGTGAGGTGTCTGCTTAAAACTGAATCCCTTGTTTGGAAAAGGAAGGAGGTATCTGCTCTATCACCTGATAAGAGAGTGGTTTCTGCCTGGAGCCCACTCCCATCACAGGGGTTAGTTTGTCTCCTGAGACCATCTCTCTTCCTGCCCAATGTTCTCCCCTATCAAATGTACTGGCTGAGCAACAAACCCACAGCTGGTTCCTGATCAGGGCCTGTGGTTTTGTCATTGCAGAGGAACGTGACCCCACTGTGCGTCTTCTGGCAGGAGGACACCACTGGTGAGTGCTCCTGCCCTTGGATGTGAAACCAGGCACTGCCTTTGCCCCTTTTGGAGGGTACCACAGACCCACTGGTAGGGGTGAAGGTTGCTCTGCACCCCTCTTCCTTGCTCCAACTCCATAAACCATTCCCACAGGGCTGATCTCAGGTTTTCCCCTCCATAGCTAACCTAAGAGCTTTTGCCTTCCCTAGGGATGGGTTCTGGTGCTCAGAGGGCTATCTGAGTGTGTGTACTTGGCCTGGGACAAGATGGGACCCTGTCTTTCCGTGGACACCTTGCCCTTAAAATCCATGAACCTGAGACAAATGTTCCTG
>NW_008662699.1:7918-12656 GCF_000695815.1 Acanthisitta chloris
TGGGAGCTGGGACAGCTATGGTTGTACAACAGTGACAGGGAGCAGCCAGACCGAGTGCAGGTGCAACCACCTCACCTACTTTGCCGTGCTGATGGTGGGTAGCACCTTCCTGCAGCAATCTACATCATTCCCACCGGCTGTTCTTACTCACCATCTCTTGTTCCTCCTCCTCAGATATCGTCCCCAGAGATCTCCTATGTACACAGGAATTACCTGAGTCTCATAAGCTACATTGGCTGCCTGATCTCAGCTTTGGCATCCATTTCCACCATCTTCTTCCTCTACTTCAGGTACAGTCTAACTGACTGGTTACCCCATGCTCCCTGTCTGTGTCCTGTGCCTTGCACTACACCTGGGTGGGCACAAGCTGTCCAAGTGCAGTTGGTGGCCTCTCTAGAAGCATGATGAAGGAGCCACACTTGAAGAAAGCAGAGTTCTCCTCTCCAGAAACCACCCCCTTGTTCAGGTCTCCTGCAGGATGCTTGGAAACACCGGCTCTTTTAAGTGATTTTAGCAAAATCATCTTGATTGTTGTTATGGATCTGGCATGCACAAACTTGTAAAGATCTTTCCAAGGGCCTGGTGGAGAATGAGTGGCTTTTCCTGAGTCATGCCACTAATTCTATGTGGATGATTTGGAGCTCAGATGATGTCACTCCCTCCTCCCCCTTGGCCTAGGCCTGAAATCATAGAATCATAGCATGGTTTGGATTGGAAGAGGCCATCTAGTTCCAACCCCCCCTGCCATGGGCTGAGACACCTTCCACTAAACCAGGTTGCTCAGAGCCTCATCCAACCTGGCCTCGAATACTTTCATGGATGGGGCAGCTGCAGCTTCTCTGGGCAGCCTGTGCCAGTGCCTCACCACTCTCACAGGGAAGAATTTCTTCCCAATATCTAATCTAAATTTGCCCTCTGTCAGTATGAAGCCATTCCCTCTTGTTCTGTCACTTTTGGCCCTTGTCCAAAGTCCCTCTCCAGCTCTCTTGGAGCCCCTTTAGGTACTAGAAGGGGTTCTAAGCTCTCCTTAGAGCCTTCTCTTCTCCAGGCTGAACAACCCCAACTCTCTCAGCCTGTATCCATAGGAGAGGTGCTCCAGCCCTCTGAGTCTCTTCCACACAGACTCAGCTGCAGGGGCCCAGATTTGCACATGGGATGTGTGGTCCCACCCTTGAGGTTGAACTCTCAGCCTCTGGCACCACCAGAGAGTCTCCTTGCTCTTCTGCTGGAGTGAGTTGCCCCATGCAGAGCTGTGGGGTGTTGTGGGGCACCAAGGGTGCTGGCCAGGCATGGTGGTGAGGTCTGCTCCCTCTGTTTCTCCAGAAGCAAACAGCGAGACCAGATCACAAGCATGCACATCCACATGAACCTGCTGAGTGCCATCTTCCTCCTGGACTTCACCTTCCTCATCTCTGAGCACTTGGCTTCCAGTGGCAGCGAGGCAGTCTGCAGAGCTGGGGGACTGTTTCTGCATTTCTCTCTTCTGAGCTGCCTCACCTGGATGGGCATTGAGGGCTACAACCTCTACCGGCTTGTGATCGAAGTCTTCAACGCCTACCACGACCACTTCCTCCTCAAGCTCTGCCTGGTGGGCTGGGGTGAGCATGGGGAAGGCAGAGATGTCCCAAGGGCACAGGGTGGAGGGGAACCCGGGTAGGTATTTCCCCCTGTGTATGGGGCCTGGATGGGGATGGAGACATAGGTGTGGGGGGGCAAATGTCTGCTGAGAGACTTGGTGCAGGACACGCAATGGCTGAGAGCAGAAGGTGGTGCTAGAGCAAGGGTGGGTTACCCAGCAAGGGAAACGTGAGAGCCACTGCTTGGAGTCTTTAAATAGTCATGGGATCCACTCTTTCTGAAAGAAACATCCAGGACAGCCCACAGAGATGTTGTGCTTTGGGCAGGTGGCTGTGGTAGGAAGAGCTCATGATCTTCTGTGGCCTAAAGTTCCACCTACCTGGGAGACCTCTGGCTGCACACCACAGCTCACTCCCAGGCCAGAGCTTACACCAGGTGTCCTTGCTGTGTGCTCCATCCTTGGTTTCCCCTTTGGAGGGAGGATGTTGGTTTGTACTCTCCATGGGGAGAAAGGGGCAACAAGTCCTTCCAGAAGGTCTGAGGACCAGCGACTAGGGCAGCCATTTCACTCTGCTCTTGCCACCCAGGATTCCCCTTCTTCTGCGTGACACTGATCTTCCTGGCTAGCTGGACGAACTATGGCCCCTTCTCCATTCCCGTCTATGAATCCATTGATGGCAAATACACCAACGCAACCATGTAAGTCGTGGGGAGTGAGTTGCCTGTTCTCTGGTCATAGATAAAGTCAATTGGGTAAACCTTCACCATGTCCTGTGGCTTTTCTGGGGCTTTGTGCCAGGGAGTGGTGGGGGATCTCCACTCCCTGGGTGCTGGGCTGGCACCACACCTTTGTGCTCCCCCCAGCCCCTCTCAAATCATGTCCCCATGGGATGACACAATGTAATTTTCTGTCCTTTCTACTCCCTCCAGATGCTGGATCACAAGCGCCCTGATCCATAATATCGTGAACTTGGGTTTCTTCAGCCTGGTGTTCCTCTTTAACTCAGTCATGCTGGGGGCCATGGTCCGGGAGATCCTCCGGCAGAACAAGAAAGGCCACAAGCTCAAGCATGTCCTGGCCCTCTTTGGGCTGAGCATCCTGCTAGGCATGCCATGGGCACTGATCTTCTTCTCCTTCACCTCTGGTGTCTTCTGCCTCGTATCCCTCTACATCTTCACCATCATCAACTCCCTCCAAGGTGAGCCTGGGACACTGGGCTCCTCTGAAGGGCATTGAGCCTTTCATGGGGTGTTGGTGGTGATGGGGTGCGAGAGGAGCCCTGGCAGGCCTGGTGTCAGCTACTGTTGGTCTCTCAAGGTCATTCATCTACCCTTCCTCTTCCCTCTCCCAGGTTTTCTCATCTTCCTCTGGTACTGGACCATGGTGCTGCAGGCAAGAAAGTCCCCTGACTCACAGAGCAGCTCCGACAGTGTCAAGCTGCAGCCCAACAGCAGCCAGGGCCAGGTCGGCTGAGCCCTGTGATGGCCATGCCGTGCCGGGACTCCCCGTGCCAAGGATGGCCATGGGAAGGACCAATGTCATCTGCTTTGCTACTGCACCTGCCCTGTAGGGCTATGAGGAGCCCAGGGACCCACAGAAGGGCTGGCTGGACCTCACCTCTGCCAGCCCCCTCCCCAATTTTCCTACCCACTGACAGGCAGCGGCGCATCCCTTGGCTGGGCATCCTTGGGGCAGGAGGGAGGGAGGGAGGGAGGGAGGGATGCTCACCAAGGCAATGGGGGTTGCAAAAAGTGAAAGGGCAGGGACGGGGTCCCCAGTGCCTTCAGATGTCCTTTCCCATGCCCTGAGGCCAGGGATGATAGGTGGGAAAGGCCCCATCTTCAGCCGTTGCTGGTGGTTACCAAGAGAGTCCTTGCCCTGGGAAGACAGAATGGCTCTACCCCCATCACACCCTCCGGCAGCTGGAATAATCTATTTTTGTTATTTTGTTGAATGTCTATTTTTGGATGGTGTAGAAGTTTAATGAGTGTGCCCATGCACCAGACTTGTGCCCATTAAAGTTTTTCCTCTCAGAGTGTGGCTCTCTGGGGTCTCTGCTGAGTGTGTTGGTGGGCTCTCTGATGGGATCCATCCCTCAGCCAGCGTTGTCCCATCCCTGGTACAGGGCCTGATGTTTCATCCTGTAGGATCTTGCTGAGCTGGGACCAGTAACAGTGCTCCTGGCAAAGCACCAGCACTCTGGTGCCATAGGGATTGGCATGATGGAAGGAGATGCCAATGGCTTGGGAAGTCTCCAGGGACTGTCGCTATCCAGCAGAGAGGGAGGCTGGCAGAGGACAGAAATCCAGAGGGGAAACAGGACAGGAATCACTTCCCTCAGTGGCTGTAGATCCAGGCAGAGCCTGGATGTCCTGGCTCATGGTGATGTCTGGTTTGGGAGGGGGATGCTCCAGCATGTTGCTGTGCTGATGTGAGCCACTGATCCATTGTCAGGATTTGAGGGAGAAAGGGAAAGCAAAAGGTCCTGAGTCAGCCTGGGGAAGCAGCCAAGGGGGAAATGCTGCAGCTCTGACAGTTGTTGCTGTCGCTGTGAGCAGGTCACTTGTTAGCACACAGGAAGGTGTGAGGGGTTCAGAGAAGGGAAGTGAGGACACAGCCATTGCCTTGGGAGTGGCTATAAGCCCGGGGGAGCCCGAGGAGGAGCAGAGCTGCTGGGACAAGGGGAGCAGAGTGTGGTGGGACAGCCATGAGAGACCAGGAGAACCCACAAAGCAGCATGAACCTGGTTTTGGGCACCTTCCTGCTGTTCCTGATGCTGCCAGGTGAGTGGTGGGTGAGGGGGATGCAGGCATCCCAACGTGGGGGATACATGGGCTTGGGGGCAAGGTTTTTCCATGGGAAAGTGTTCACTCAAAGACCATGATGGGATTTCACCCCAAAACATGGAACAGAGCATCCCTGCTGGGATGTGCAGAGCTGGCAGAGGTGAGCAGAGTATGAGGGGTTTCTGCTGTTCGTATTTTTTTAAAACTGGGACAGCAGCCCAGGGTCTCCTCTACTAGCCCCTCTGGGGGGGCTGGGCACAGTGGCTTTGCCTTCACCAGCCCTGATGACTGTCCAGATGCTTTTTGAAGCTCAGGTACCTGCAGGGCTGTTCTTTTCAAACCAGGCAGCTGCAAGATTCTCCTGCCTTCTCTT
>NW_008662699.1:12694-20294 GCF_000695815.1 Acanthisitta chloris
GGGTTTTCCTCTATTTCTCCATGTGCTCTTCTTCCAGACATTGCCAGAGGACAGGACAGATGTGCCAGTGAGTGGTCTCCCCTATCCCTACCCTCGCCCCCAGCACACACCCAGTGCCATGGTGCCCAGCAGCCATCCTGCTTCTCCCCCCAGAGCTGGTTCGAGGTGACGAATACCACCAGTGCTGCAACATGACAGTGGAACAGATCAAACAAAGTGACAGGATCCACAGCTTCAACTTCACCTGGAGCTGCTCGGAGCTGTGGCGCTCTGTCAGCCCTGCTTGTGCCTGCCTGCGGGAACACTCGCTCAGGTAGCAGCAGGGACAGCCATGGAGGGGTCTGGGGGCTCAGCCCCCACATCCACCGGTCCCACAGCCCCTGTCCTACAGGGCGCTGCAGTCGGGGCTGCACAGTTGGCCGGTCTGGCTGAAGTCACTGCTCCTGAATGTCAGCAAGCCTGTCAGCCGTGATGTCCTCATCAGCTTTTCCCCCACAGAGGTGAGATGTGCCCCTCCCTCTCCCTTGCTTGGAGGGTTCCATGCCTTCCAAGTCCCCCTTGGCCCCTGCCACAGTGCTTGCTGTGTCACGGCGTGCTCTTCCTCCACCCTGTTCTGGGGTTGCATCATGGACATCCCTTGGCAGGCAGTCATGTGAAATGGTACTTGGGAGGAAAGAGTCCCCACCTAGGAGGCATTCCAGAAGATAGGGGTGGTCAGGGGGAGGAGGAGGTGGAAAAGGAGGAGGAACATGTGCGACCTTGCACCTCCTGTCAATTCCCAGGCTCTGGATGTCCCAGGGGGTCATATCCCATAGAGTGATAGTGGATTGAGGCTCTTCTGGGTCCCACTCCCAGCTCTGTCCTCGCAGGTTCTGGGGATGAGGTTTTCCCCTTCTGCCCACAGGGCTCCTGCTGATGTTTCTGAGCAAACCTACTTGAGTAGGGCTGAATTTGTGCCTGGAGCAAGGTTGGCGGATCCTGAACAGAGAGGTGACTGGACAGCAACAACCTCTCCTCATTCTTCTCCCCCACAGGTCCCCAGCATGATGAACATCACAGAGGAGAAAGCTGGCAAAATCCATCTTCCCAGGGAGATATTTTGGTCCCTGAGTAGACAGATAGTGCGTGTGGTGGTGACAGTCCTCAACATCCAGCAGCTTGGCATGTTCAAGGTATGAGCTGGAATTGCTGGTATCCTTCATGCTGCTGCTGGCACTTGCTACCCACCAGATCAGCTCAGGCAGCATTGCTCCCATGCAGGAAGTCAACCAGACAGGGCAGGTCTTGGACAACACTGTGGTGGGCATCATAGTGGGAGAGACCAGCATCTCTGGGCTGCAGAACCCCGTGCAGGTCACCTTCACCCACAGGAAGCTGCCCCAGGTGAGTCAGTCCTGCCTACCCTCCATCTCTCCTCTAGTGTCCCTCACTGTGGCATCTGCTGATGCTGCTCTCCCCCTTTGCAGGGTGTCACCCCACAATGTGTCTTCTGGGATGCCAGCAAAGGTATGGTCCTCAGCAGGGCTGGGTGTGGGGCCAGGCACAGGTGCTGAGCCCCATGTGCTCACAGCTGTCACCCCATGCCCGTTGCAGGGCAGGCAGGAGGCTGGAGCAGCAGTGGATGTGTCACACAGCCTGTGGACAAGGGGACAGTCTGCTCCTGTGACCATCTCACCTTCTTCGCCCTCCTCCTGGTGATGATCCCACTCCCCACAGCTCCTGCTTGTGCCCTGGCTCTGCTGCCTGCCCAATTTTGGTGACCCCTCGGGTGTCATGTGTAGCCACACAGGGACAGTTAGAGCTGCCAGACTGGGGGCTTGTACAGGATCTCTGCAGCAGCCCACCTTGGTTATCAGCCCCATGGCTCTGGCGGGGTTTTCTAGGCTGCTCTGGGGCCTGTCTAACCCAACATGTGCATGTTTGGCAGAACCCAGCTCTGGATGGCTCCACAGCACAAGCCTTGATGGCTGTTGCCACTGCTGGCTGTGGGGTAGCCGTGGTTTTCTCCATCTTCACCATAGCCTTCTGCATCTTCATAAGGTAGGATGTGCCGTAAACTCCACAGGGACTCATCAGGCTGGGAGAGGTGTGGGGTGATTCTGGTGGTTCTGCATGGACCTGCTGTTGTACAGCATGAGGCTCCACTCAGCTGTGACCCTTGCCTTTCCTGCTGCCTCTGGGGACACTCAGGTGCAGATTCAGGTTTGAGGAAACCCTTCGCATCAACCTGGGGCTGCACATGAACCTCGTGAGCAGCCTGCTCCTCCTCAACCTGGTCTTCCTGCTCAACAGTGGGCTCTCTGGTGGGACCCAGCCAGGGACCTGTAAGGTCCTGGGGGGGCTCACCCACTACTGCCTGCTCTGCTGCTTCACCTGGATGGCGCTGGAGGGCTGTCAGCTCTACCTCCTCTTTGTCAAGGTCCTTGGCACCTACATCCACCACTACCTGGCGAAGCTGTGCCTGCTTGGCTGGGGTGAGCACCACCAGCCTGGGCAAGAGTCACAGGGAGAGGGAGGCAGTGGGAGGTTTATGTTGGATATTAGGCAAAATTTCTTCACTGAAAGGGTGGTCAGGTACCAGAACAGGCTTCCCTGGGCAATGGTGGAGTCACCATCCCTGGAAGTGTTCAAAGGATGCATAGATGTGGCACTTGGGGACATGGTTTAGCGGTGAACATGGCAGTGCTGGGTTAATGGTTGGACTTGATGACCTTAGAGGTCTTTTCCAACCTAAACTATTCTGTGGTTCTGTGTCTCACTTCTTCCAGGCTTCCCTGTTCTTGTGGTGGGGGTAGCAGGAGTTATTGGCAGCTATGGAGAATACAGCATCCAGACCACGGACCACCAGGTCATAGCCCACCTGTGCGTGTGCCACTGCCCACAGGGCTTAGATGGCCCTTTGGCATGGGGAGTGGTAGCCCAGTCCTGCCAGGAGTGCAGCAGTCAGGGATTGCACCCATCCGGCTTGGCTCTATGCCATACTTCTTCTTCCTTAATTGTGATTACAACACATCAGCCACCACCAGCACCATCTCTCCTGCTGAGCCCCTTCAGTCATGTCTGCAGGCCTCCAGGTCATGGAGGGCCATCCATGGTCTACCTGGAGCCTCCCCAGGCTCCCTCCCAGCTGAGCAACATGAGGGCAGTGAATATGCACCACTGTCCTCCTGCTTCACCCTGGGCTTGGAGACCACCCCCAGCTCAAGGGTGTCCCTGAATCCCCAAAATGTCCCCTTGGAGAGGCTCCCATGGGTGCTGCCAGGGCTTGCAGGGCCACTGGAAGCACTGTGGTTGTCTCTTTTCAGGTGCTGGATCACTTCCAAACATGTCCTGGTCCACTATATCACTAACTGCAGCTACTTTGGCCTCATCTTCCTCTTCAACACGGCTGTCTTCGGGGTCGTGACCCAGAAGAGCTGCAGCTTGCAGAGAACAAGCGCAGTGCAGGGAGACTACAAGCCCTGGAAGGTGACCCTGGTGGCAGCAGGGCTCTTCTCTCTGCTGGGAGCCACCTGGGCCCTCGCATTCCTCAGCTACGGCACCTCCTCTGCCCCTGTGCTCTACCTCTTCACCATCCTCAACTCTCTCCAAGGTCAGCGCTGGCTCCAAGCTGGGTTCCCTGATTTTGGGTAGGGAAGATGGAGGAGTCAGGAACCAGCCTGGCAGTGGGTCGACCAGGGATTCCAAGGCACCAGTGTCTTCCTAGCACTGTCATGCCCTTCTCTCTGGCAGGACATGTCAAGCAGCAGGTCCCAGTCACTAGCTTGGAGCTGGTCATGGCTCCCAACCACATCCACTCCACTGTGGGTGGATTTCCTCCAAAAACATCATTCCTTAGCAGAGGACTAGGGACATTATCCATCCCGGGCATGTCCCAGCCAAATGGCTCACCTGAAGTTGGGGGCAAGAGTGAGCTGGTAGAATCTTTTGGAAGTGGTAGGGAAGTGCTGTTGTCATCCTGGCAAGATGCATCCCACTGTCTCCTGCTGCTGCTGAGTGCTTGTCTTCCTTCCCCTGCAGGAATATTCATATTCATCTGGCTGGTTGTCCTCTACTACCCAAAGACAAAGGAGACCACTGGCTCCCTCTCCCACATCATCAGACATGACAATACTAACCCTGTCTCCCAGGAATAGCTGCTGCCTGGACCTCTCTTCCTGCCTACATGTGCATCCCCTGAGAGCAATCTTCAATCTTGGTAGATGCAGCTTCCTCACAGAAGAAGGATAGTTTATCATACCTTGGTTTACCCTTCAGTGAGCATGATCCACCTCAGCAGGGCTCTTCACTTTGGCCTTTCATTCCTGGTGGCCTGTCTTGGGCAAGGAGCTCCAGAGATGACCTTTCTGCCAAAGTCCCTCCAGGCTGCTGTCAGGTGCTCCTGATCTCATTCCCCAGGGGCTATTGTGGGGTAACCCATGAACTGCCTGCCTTCAGCCTGGATGGAACCATCCCCCTCTTCACTAGACATGGTGTTTGGTCCTGGACCAGATTGGTGGTGGGTCTTCTTCCATTGGAGGTGCGAGGATTGACTCATTCCAGCCCGGACATGGGAGGTTCAGGTCTGGGAATCAGCAAAAACCAGAAATCCCGTGAGCTTCTTTGCAATACATCCCCCTGCTCTCTGGCAAAGATCTGCTGGATGTCCTTCCTGCAAAATACCTTCTAGGAACAGCAACACTTCCCACATGGACATTGTGCTTCAGCTCAAAGTGCACACACAGTCCCTGTGCAGAGCAACTGCTTGTCTTCTCCTGATCTCTGTTGTAGTATTAAATCCCTGCCAGCTGTCTGAGCGCTGTGGATTTAGTCTTTGGTGCCAAACTTTTGTTTGTTTTTTTGCTTTATATTAGGGATGTATTGATGGCCAAAACTCTTGCTGGGAATTTGTCATGAATGACAAGAGAAGTGTCAAGAATGAAGGGAGGAATTGCTATGGATAGGTGTACACACACACACACACACACACACAAACACACACACACATGTATACACACAGAGCAGCCCTTTCTCTGCTAATGCTACATCTGTGTCACACAGAACCACACAAAGACCAGCTTTGGTGGGCAAGAATCTAGTGTGGGAGCACCTCCATCTCCCCACATACCTGGGTGACTATGCAGGGAGAAAGAAAGTGGGAGGAAGTACCCTCCTATCCTCCGGTACAAGCTTTGAGTTTAGAGAGTGTGGGTCTGGAGGGGATGTGGTCCTAGAGATGCTAGGGGGAAGAGAAACACTCTGATGTGCCTCATTCCTCAAGCACAGTTTATTTCCAACCATCACCTCCTTCCCCCAAAAAAACATAACGACACCAGAGCCTCTGTGCTATTCTCATGTTTACTGGGAAACAGCCATCTCCTACACCATCCGCTGCCCCACGCTGACGACTGCAGCAGCCACAGTGAGTACACCAAGCACACACAGCAGGACGAGGGCCCCAGGGAGCCATGGGCTGGGTCCTGCCAAAGAGAGATTGGTTATGTGTTTGGGGCCCCTGAGCCAGCTCTGAGCCCTGGCACAGCGTCTCCTGGCTGGGGACAGATTCAAGGGAGGTCGTGTCCTATGGACAGGAATCACCAGAGCTGGGGATACTTCGGGACCCTAAGGGCACTGACAGAGTCACCCCAAACAGCCTCCACACACCCCTGCTGCCCAGGGGCTCCATCTAGTTCAGCATTCATGCCTGGTCTGAGCTATGCTGTAGGTGGGTTTGTCCTCAGCCCTGGCTCTGGACTGCTGTTTGGATCTCCTGGACTGACTCTGGTGCTCAGGAAGAGCCTTCCTTGGTGGGTTAATGCAGAGGTTCAGTGTGAAAACCCAGCCGTCCTCACCTGGGGTGCTGCACTGACAGCCTTCTGGCTTTGGGTCCCTTCCTGCCCAGCTCCCCTGCTCAGCCCAAGCTGTGCCCAGCATGGAGCTGCTCATGCAGAGCTCTGTGCTGGTTTGGCTTTGAAGCATGCCATGCATGGCCGTAACACCTGAAAGTCTCCATGCTTCTGGGAAGGGCAGTGATTTTAGCAACCCTTTTTAATAGCTTGGCATTGCCTAGACAGTTGCAGGGGTCTTTGAGCTGCTCCTGCCCTCCCCAGGGGGACATACATACCTGTCAGATCTTGTTGGTTAGTGTTGGAATGATGGGTCTCTGCTCCCAAGGAAGGAGCAGTCAGCAGGTGGATGGGCCCATAGGAGACAACCTTATTGTAATCATCCCCCAGTGCCCGCTTGTTCCTCCAGTGCCTGGGGCATTGCTGTCAACAAAGCCAAGGGAAGGGTGATGGAACCAGAGGGCAGGGGAGAAGCATCTCATACTGGGGGCAAGAGCCATCCTGGAGGTCTTCTGTTGGCAGAGGCACTGTTGGGGTTGCAGCCTGGGGACAGTCAGTACCCCAGGGCATGAGAAGAGCCAGCTCTTGAAGGACCTTAGTTTGCCTCCCCCAAATCCTAGCACCAACCTCTCCTCGTGCAAATACCCAATACCCAGAGGGAAGAGGGAAAGGAGCTCTCTGGTGGGTTCAAGCCCTCATACCTTTGGCTCAGGGCACTGGGGTGAGTTTCTGATGCTGGGAGGTGTTTATGGTGTGAGGCACCCAAAGCAGGAGCAGAGCCCCTTTTCTATGCAGCAGGCCTAGGGAAGGGAGGTCCTATGCCCAGCCAGGGCACAGGGTACACCAGAGAGAGAGCTCACCTTGGCACAGGGCTCCAGGCTGTCTGGGAGACAGAGCTGGACACGGCAGTGCAGGAAGACCTCAGGGTATCCAACAAACTGAAACATCTGGAAGCTGAACTTGGCATCAGTGCTCTCTCCAATGGCATTCAGATATGCCACTGTCTCATCATGGGGACACCTGGGACATGATGGCTGGGTCAGTGGGTGGCAAACAACAGGGAGCATCCCAGCCTGGTACACCAGATCCCACAGGGACCGGGTGCAGACCCCAGGCTTTGATAAATAGGTCTATTTCTGTCTCTGCGCCAGTGGGGATGCCTTTTCTTGGCACCCTGCATTGTGCCCAGCTCAGAGAGGAGCTGCTACCAGCCCAGGAACTAGCTTGTGTCCTGCTCTGTGAGGCCACATCTGCTCTGCAGTTGTGGAGTGAGCTCCCATTTCCCAGACAGCCACATTGCTGGCTTTAGCTTGGCTGCAGCCACCTCTAACTCAAACTTTTCACAGATACCTCTGCATATCCCAGCAGGGTCTCCCTTCTCCCCTTCTTGCTCTTTGCCTCCCTAGCTGACCAGGAGTGATGCTGGAGGAAAGGCAGCACTGCTGGCAGCAGAGCAAGGTCAGGAGAGGGAGCTCAGTTTAGAGTGGTTAAGGGGCTCATCTATGGGGCTGTTCAGCCTATTTGATGATGGTGTCCACCATAAGTTCCACCTATGGGCAATGATGGTGTCATTGCTCACTGTTCCTGTCCTAAGCACCCAGCGAAGAGATGTGACTGTGGTAATGGTGCGAGGAGAACAGATGTGCTGGGGACACTCCACTCACCCCTGCTCGATGAGTTTGTGCCGCACGTCCTGGTAGGGATCTGCACTCGGTGTGGCCCAGCAGTCCAAAACACTCAGTAAGAAGTACTTTTGCTGGTGCTGTCCTTCTATC
>NW_008662699.1:20315-25337 GCF_000695815.1 Acanthisitta chloris
TGCAGTCAGCGGGTGATAAGGCTGGAGGTAGGAGGGAGATTTGTACAGTCTCATGCTGACGTTGAAGTATCCTTCCCTGACCACAAACTGCACCAACCTGAGAGGAGAGGAAAGGAGAGGATGATAACTCACAAACAGAAGGCAGGAAAGAGGTATTGAAGGTATCTACTTTTCTGCGAGCTCAAAGACACCAGCAGCAAGGTGAAACAGGACCACTCACTTGTCAACAGCAGTCAGCGTGAAGGGCAGTCTCACCACCTGCTCATAGGCATAAACACAGGAGAAATGCACCTCCAGCTGAAAACTCCGGGAGATCATTGCCCCATGGACTTCCTGCTCTGACTCAATGACATTGGAGTAGGAGACGTGGGAGTTGTTTTGCTGGAATGACACAGAAACCAAGTCTCCAGACCATGTCTAAACCCATACACAGAGCTCCAAGCTCCAGCTCAGAAGGTGCAGCTCAGCTACAAATCTCCAGGTTTGGATATTTGCTGGGGTTTTAGCTCAAGCCTTGTGCCTGGGGACTGCTGGTAGCCATTGCTGGAGCAGGCAGGAATCAGCATAGTGAGCACAAGTGAGGGCCTTCTGTGCAATGCAGAACTAGAGCACTGCTTCCTCTGCACCTTCCTTGATCACGAAACAAGTGAGAGACCAAGGGGCCGGGGCCAGGGCCGCAGAATTCAGACTTGTTATCAGATAGTGAAGTGCACACTGATACTTCCATGCTCTGCTAAACAAGACAAAATGTGCTGCCAGCAGGGGTTTGGTGGAGGCAGAAGAGCTTTCTGACAGCCCCCAGGGAAGCCTTCCAAGGGGAACGAAAGCTTTAAACCACCCAGATATAAAAGAAAAAGCCTCCAGGGCTTCCCCTTGCTGCCCCCACTCAGCATGTCTGCTTCTCTCATGGCTTCAGAACTATGCAGAGAGGCTCTGCTGGATCCTTACCTGGATTATTGATCCACAGGCAGTGTGGTTTTCACCTGTGAGCGTGGCTGCAAAATACAGCTCACCCTCTTCTTCCATTTCTGAGACCTTGCATGCCTGGTCCTTCAAGTGGACAAGCTCCTGTGGGATTTTCAAGAGTTCAAACACCTCCTTCCTCACCATCATCTTCATATGCTCTTCCTCACAGGCCAACTTCAGTATCACATCTGGGGGAAAAAGCCATCTGCAATAGCAATAAGGAAGAGGCCTGAAGGAGCCCTGGGTCAGCTGTGCGATGGCACAGTCCCACTGAGCTCAGCAGAGCCTCATCCCAGCCTTGGTGGAGGCTGCTGGTAGGGCCCTTCAGAGACACTGGGCAAAAAACAGATATTTGGGAACATACAGAAGTTAATGTGGGTCTGGTAATTTCTAAGAGCTGAACAACTTGACTCTACTCTGAACAGATACAATCTTTAAGCTCAAGACATGAAGGCAGAAGGTGTGGGTCTGGCCCCTGTCAAGGGCCAGAATCACAGAATCCGTCAAGTTAGAAGGGACCACAGTGGGTCATCTGGTACAACCACTCTGCTTAAGCAGGGCCATCCTAGAGCACAACCCCACAGTCTTCCAAGGGCACCAGACAGGGACAGCGATCCTTGCCTTCAGATGAAGACACAGTTTTTGGCCAGTGTCTGGAAGGGGCTTCACTGTGGCTATGCCAGAGTGCATGTGCTTGTTCTGAGACTGTGAGGCAGCTGTGCCCTGCAGCATGCCCTGCTGTCCTGACACAGCTACACCATGACAAGGAATTAAGGCTATTGGAGAAGCAGAAAATGGCCTGTGACTGGGTCTTATACCAACATGTTGTCAGGGCATGGTGGTGGTGCTAGTGGTGAATGCACCTGAACCAGAAACTGGGACAATGCTCCTGGAGTGGAGAGCAGTGGGAACACCAGTGCACTGTGCCCATCACCCTTCCCTCTGGTGCCTGTGGACTGTGGGGAAGGCTCACCAGCATTCCCAGCCCTACCTTGGCAGAATGTCCCCGTGAAGCCTGGTTTACAGCTGCAAACTGCTCCATCCTCCATCACCTGGCAGTGTCCCTGGTGCTGGCATGGGTTTGGTAGGCAGGCATTTGGGCTCCTCTGGAGACGAAGGGCAACCCCTGGCCTCAGGCCATGTGTTCTTGTCAGTTCACCTGCAGCAAAGGAAAGGCAAGTAAACTGCTAAGAGACATAAGAGTGAACTTGCCCCACTGCGGGAAGCCCTGAACAGCTCGCAAGGGCTGAGATCCTTGCCTAAAGCCAGAGCAGACACTTCCATGGAAGAACCTGCTGCCTTGGCTTGACTGGGAGGATGTGACTGGGAACCTGGGAGACAACCTCAGCATGGATGTAATCTGGATCAGACCTATGGAGCCTACCATCAGCTAGCAAGGGATAAGGTACATGTTGCAGGACCTGTACCCATTTCTGTGGGTTATACACTCTGTGTGACTGGGATGCAGTTTCCGCCTATTTTGGTGGCACCCCAGTTCCTGCCCCATCAAGCCCTGCTCTGTTGTCCTCCCCTATCAGTCTTCAGCAGTGCCCTGAATGAGGAATGCAAACATGAAACGGGTGAGGGTTTGACCTCTCCTTTTCCATACTACCCATCTGTGACCCAGAAGGGACAGTGTACAGGGAGACTCACTCTTGTTGCCTTCACAGCCAGCCAGGCAGAGCACAGAGAGCAGCAGCAAATATCTCACAGTCCCTTCCTGGAAAAACAAACAGACTGGGTAACTCGGGTTTGCACCATGCTTGCTGGGGATGTTTGCAGCCATTCAGAAAGAGCAAACCCTCAAGCACGGGTGCAATAATTTCTGTACCATATTTCCTAGGTTTGATGACACAAAGTAATTTTCAAACCCAAAGAGCCAGATCAGCAATGCCTTCCCCTCTGCAAGCTAACATGAAGGTCAAATACTATCCTGAATTTAGGTAGCTATTACAGAAAGAGAAGGTGGGAGAAACCACAGGGATGATAAAGCCACATTTCAGTAAGAAGAGGCACTTGGAGAAAAGCCATGCATCAGTCCAGGCTCCCCTAAGAGGAAAGGAGTTTCACTCTTCCCACTACAACTGCTTTGAAGAGTTAGGATTTGCAAAAGCATCCTCACTTTTTCCAGTAATCCATGTCCATAACAAGAACACAACAGGATAAAAAAGAACCCAAAGCCTTGAACACAACTAAAATTAGTGCCACAAAGCCACAGATTACACCCATCTCTCCTATCAGTACAGATAATGGATTTCTTTAGGGAAACTAATGACACAGTGCTGATGAGCCCTGGATGCTGGTGACTCCTTATCAGAGATGAGGATGTGAGTCAGCCAGGGCTGGTGGCTGGACATTGCTTTGTCAGTGCTCTGAGAGCAGGGCAAAGTCAATGCCAAAGGCCCCACTTAGGTCTGGCAGCACACACATATTCCCTGGTCGACCACCAGACTGCTGGGCAAGGAGGATTTATTCCCTGTTCTGCCCCTTGTTTGCTGCAGCAGTCATGAGAGATGCCACCACCTTCTTCTCACCCCACTTACCATCGCTAGGCCACTTTGCTCCTCCACCCAGTGCTGTCTCAGGGTCTCTCCGTGCTCCCTGCTGTGTGCCTTATATCGCCTTCTGGCAGCTCATCCCCCTCCCCACACAAACACACTCCCTCTGCGATTGCACAAGAGCCAACTGAGCATCCTTCGGTGGCCAGGGAGGAAAGGACTCTCTGTAAGTCCATCCTCTGGCATGGATGGCCCTTCCAATGAGCCAATGGCTCATGAGCACTGACTCAGTTCATGGCCCTGATGGGATCCCAAACACATGCAAAACCCCCAGGAATTTGGGGGGTATGTGCATCCAGCTGTCTTTGTGGCACCTGTTTTTGGTGCAGCAATAACAACAGATATCACAGTGGTACATGTGAAGGTCAGATAACTCCGAGTGCTGAATACAGGCAGTTTTGCAACCATAACATACATTTGCTTTGGCTGGTTTTTTAACTGAGTTCTGGCATCCAAGAGCTGGTGAGAAGTACTGGTGAGAGATGGAGTGATAAGGACTTGATCCACTTTGTTTCATAGAATCATAGAATTTCCTGAGTTGGAAGGGAACCCCAAGGATCATTGTGTCCAGCTCCTGGCCCTGCACAGGATAGCCCCAATAATCACATCATGTGCCTGAGAATGTTGTCCAAACACTTCCTGAACTGTGGCAGGCTAGGTGCTGTGACCATTTCCCTGGGGAACTGTTCCAGTGCTCAACAACCTTCCAGGTGAAGAACTTTCTTGTCATATCCAATATAACATCCTTCCCTTCCCCAACACAGCTTCATGCCATTTGAGCAATAGTAACCACCTGCAAACAGCAATAATCACTCAAATTTGTGCTAAGTACTCTGTGCATCCTTAGAGCTTTAAATGCTACAGTTACCATAACACAGAGGCTAATGTGAACATCCATCCATCCATCCATCCATCCATGCATATTTGTTCCTAACCAGAACAAAAAGCGAAAAACAAGTGTTCAGCACCTGAACCTGCTTACAGCCTAATGAAATGCCAGTTAAAGAGACAAAAGGAAATGGAAAAGGAAAGGAAAAAGAAAAGGAAAAAGGAAAAGGAAAACAAAAAAAAGGAAAAGGAAAAGAAAAAGAAAAAAGGAAAAGTACAAAAGGAAAAGGAAAAAGAAAAAAGAAAGAAAAAGAAATAGACAAAGAAGAAGAGAAAGAAAGAGAAAAGAAAAAGGCATCCTGCTATCCCTCGATGCCAGCTTTTGGGTGATGCCTCTGCAACAAAGGATGAGGGGTGGGACGGCAGCTTTTATTTTCAGAGACCCAAACTCGTAAGTTTCGGAGCAGGTCTGGGAGAGGCCGAAGGCTCAGCCGTGCTGGTGGGCAGGGTCCGGTTGCAATCCCCTCCTTTCGCCCCATCCCCGTCCCCGTTGTCGCCTTCTCCCCTCGGCCCCGGGGCCACGGTTGGGGCTGCCAGGCAGGGAGAGGCACAGAGCAGCGGTGCGGAGGACCGGGACCGCCCAGGTGTTATAAATTGCGGCCCAATAAAT
>NW_008662700.1:0-303 GCF_000695815.1 Acanthisitta chloris
GCAGGGCCCGCCCGCCGGCACGGGCACGTCACCGCGCGTCACCGCCCGGGGGGTACGGCATCAGCGGCCAGGGAAAACTAGAGCACAGCATTCCTACCGAGGAAATAACTCCATTGTTCGTTAGTAACGAGTCAGGAGAAACATTCTTCCTGGGTCTTCGGGAACAGGTGGATTTTGGGGAAAAGGGTACACCAACACGGCAGGATCTCAGCTCTGCGCTGCAAAGGCATTCCCCAGCAGCTAGACTTGAAAGTGAGGCACAGGCACCAAGTGTCATTAATTAATGGATACTCTGCAAAGCTA
>NW_008662700.1:334-7556 GCF_000695815.1 Acanthisitta chloris
AATCCACTTATTTCCTAGAGCTGCCAACAAATATTTCTCACCAACCTCTCTGATCCTCCAGCAATGGCACTGTGCTCACCGAGACAAAGAATAAGGACCGTGGCCTTCAATCTGCACCACTTAGGTGCTGGCATCAAATAAACCAAGAAATGCATTTCTGAAGGACAAAAGCAAGCTGGAACCGATGCAACAGAGAGAACAATTAGGGAGGTTATCCCCTCGAGTCCTGGCCAGGATGACACACAGTGCAGAACGCTGAAGCAGGCAAGAGAACAAGCTGCATGTATTACATATTTTTCTCGTAACCTGGGTATGTTCAGACTGAGGCACTGCAGAGGTGGTATGAGCTATGAGCCTGACAACACGCACACATCCAAGCAGAGCAGCACACTCCGTTTCAGCCTACGCGTCACTTCATTCTCCACGACAAACAGGATCAGTTTCCTGACTGTGGCCACAGCAGCTTCCCCGCCCTGACTCCACCAGCAATCCCACAGCAGGCAGGACGCCAGCATTTTGTTACAGGCCACCGTGGCAAGTAACTCCTCTGCAATTTCTTGGCTCAGACACAGTAGAGAAGGTCATTCAACTTAAAAACACTTAGCAGCAAAAGCTACAGACAGAGAGTGCTCAGAACAGGCACAGCCAGTTTGCCTTGAACAGCTGCATAATGCATTTTCATGCATGTATTCCATCTCCAGGTTGGTTGTCAGAAATCTGCCCTGACTTAAAAGCTGTCCTTTTACATCATGATGCTGGTCATGCTCAGGGCTGGTAGCTACTCCTTTGAACATGATTGCAATCACAATCCTGTTGATTTTCTCTCGTTCTTTCAATTTATTCCTTTTTTTATGCCTTCAGTTATCATTACTCTGTCCCTGATCTGCCTTTACCCTTCTGTTCTCTACCCTACAGATTCATATAGCGACAGAAGGGATTTACCACTGGTATTATCAAACTTCCCAGACTGTATCCATACAAACTACTTAGGCTTTTTCCCCCCTCTAAAATATATTTTGGTTATCTCCTCCATATAGTTTAGCAAATCTACAGCAAGATTCTGTCCTTCCCCTTTCAAGCACTGTTCCCCTGAAAGAAAAAACTAGTTTTATACTAAAAACCAAATAAAGAAACCAAAAGCTCAGCGTAGCAGAAAGGACGCTTGGCAAGGAGCTGTTCACGACAGAGCTCCAACTCTGTTTTGGCAAGCCCATTTGGCTGCTCCAGCTGGTGTCATGTCCTCCTGCCCTGGTCACACCAGGGTTTGTGACCAACACTCCTGAAACATGGTAAGGCCTTAGGAGGCCACGTGCCTATTCATTCAGCTCCAGAGACTCAGGGGCCGCAGTAGCAGCCCAGACAGCCTTTATCTTCACATACAGAGCTTTTCTGTAGGCAAAGGACACTAGTCTGATCTAGTACTGTCAGCACCAACAGGAAAGGAGCCTATTTTTTCATTCTTGGTGGCCAGGGGTTTTGAAGAAGGAACTCTGGGAAACAGTGTTGTCTTTTACAGCAATACAGAGAACACATCACTTCTTGAAACTCAGGAACAGAAAACTCTCATAGAGCAGAGCAAAACCCACTTTGGAGATGCACCTCAGAGCACACAAATTATCAGGAGTGATAAAGACACTAATTTGCTGCTTTATTACAAAGCAGAGAAAGCTGCACTGCTAACAGAAAGCGAGAAGAATGTTTGTGATGTGAGTTGTCTGCTTGCTACCAATAATTGAGCTTTTGATTAATTCTCTTTTTTTTTTTTAAAGGTTTTAATTTGGCAGCTACACTTTCCACATTTGCAAGGCTTTTTTATTTCATTATTTACATCAAGTAAGACAAAGCTTGTCTCTAATTAAGTATTCTGATTGTTCTGGAGTGAATTATTCAGAGTAGATAGTAACAGATTAATACTAAGAGCACCTAGAAATGTTTAACAGTCCCAGCCATGGTTACTTGGCTGTTAAATACTCTATTCTTTGGATAGAAATAGCCCATTGCAGATGTCCAATTTAAAATGCCATTCATTCTGACCTGTATAACAGTGTTAGCCCCCACAGGACTCTCAACAGGCTCTGCTGTAACTTCCCTCTTGTCACAGGATACAGGAGCCAAGAGCAGTAGGGGATGCTGAGCTTCACATCCCTACATGGATGGCTGTTTATTATCCCATTCTTTGGCTACGATTAGGAAACCACTGCAGTCCTTTGAGCTAGAATGAAACAAGACATCAGGTTGTAAATAAGTTTTACTAAAAATATTTCAACAAGGTATTGCAAAGTTGGAAGTATTCACAATAGTTGCTGGAATACTCAGCACTTAAGCTATTCATCCAGGCACAGTTACCAACCACAAAAAGGGCAACAGATTTTAGACATTGCATGTGTTATATAAAGAAGCAAATCAACTTCAAAGTCACTTGTAAGATCTGCCATCAAGGCACCTCTACACAGGTTTGAGGCTGTTCTGGTAAACTAGAACAGGTGTGAGTTAAACCTGGACTCAGCTCAACAAAAACCAGCATGATATAGATGTGTACACTTACAGTCAGGATAGAGCAGACAGGATGGCAGTAACACCATCAGTTTTCCTTCAGGACTTAGGGAGTTGCTGGGTGTGCAGTTCTGTCTGTAAGAGGCATCACTGCACAGACCCTTTTACAAACTGACAGGACTGAAGACTGAAGTTGTTGAAGATGAAGGTTTGATCTTTTTCAGCACTGGAGTGAAAGTTATCCTAGTGGATAAACCAAAACGAAGGTTTTCCTTCTGCAGACCACACTGTAATCCCATCAGTTTACTCTTAACATCCAATGGGTCTTTGAGAGCTAAAAGTGATTGCTCCCAGAACACAGGAACCTATTGCTTTCCGAAGGGTTCCACACAAACCAGCACACACCGGTGTCATGTTACAATCCTAGAAGTGTCTTTGCTTCTTCACTCTGTGCCATGAGGGTTTCACTGGCATATTTCTGAAGAAGCTCCATCTTCTTTCTCCGTACAAGAGCTTCCTCGATCTGCAAATAAAAAAATATCATTCAGCTTAATTGAGATGCTGAAGCCTAGGATGCTCAGCCAGATAGGAGGAAGAAAAAGACAGGAAACACCCTGTGAAAGTTAGAGCTGCATACCAGTGTAGAAGTAGTTGAACAAAGATGAGTCAGGAGTATCAGCTGAAGCACCTGGAAGTCAAAAGAAGCTGTAGAACAGATGCTTCTGATTCTGATCTATGCTCCCACCCTGGTTAATCAGGGTGTTAGCTGCCATTTCATTTTGACCTCAGTACAGTCACCTGAATTTTGTTGCAAACTATTCTCCTCTCAGATGTAACTTTAGGAAATGCAGAACACATGGAGCTATGCCACATGAGTCCACACCCCTGAAATAACACTTCCTGAGTGTGCCCTTCATGTCAGCCACAGCCATGAACCTCTGACCTGCACTTTGCCTACAAATGCCAGCAATACATATCCTTTCAGCACATACTTAAAGATCCACTAATAGCCACCTGCAAGCCTTGTTTTAAACTCAGTAATGATTTTATATTTGTCCAAACTGCACACAACATCTCTCAAAATAAGTGTTCTCAGCCTTAGGTTTTTGTAATTCAGAATCTAGAAGGCATAATACTGTAGGCATAAGGTATGGAGTGATTTGCCACTAAAAAAAGAGAAACAGCTATGTAACTCCAGAACCTTCTTTCTTGACTTACACTTCAAACAACCTATCACTGTTAAGGTAATATACACCCTAGAGCAGTTTCAAAATATAGTAGTCAATTTAAGGTCATGCCACCAAATGATTTTAGAACACTATGAGAGCAAACCCTGCAGTTTATACATCACTCCATTAAATTAAAAATAAAACTGAAGCAGTCAGACCATCAGCAGAGAGGCACAGTACAGATACATCAGGCAATCTGCATTATTGACCATAGCACTGCAACACTTCCCAGTTATGGAATATTTGTGGAGGCTTTGGAAATTCTGAGGTAAAAAGGGTTATAGCAATGCTACCACAACTCTGGCCACAGAGCATTTGAAGGAGGATTAAACAACTGCAGAGTCAAGTCACAGAAATAACAAATCAAGGACACTTTTATCGATGACCTGCCCTAAGTTGAGATTTCTCTCTTGTAAAGCCAGTGTGCATCTCTGCAGCTGAATTTTGTTCTGTCTTACCTCCTGTTGAGATGGCACTGGAACATGTGCAATGAATTTCTGCTGGCCTTCTTCGCCTTCTCTTTCCTTGCCACCTTCCTCATCAGACTAAAAAGTAAAAATATTAAGCCACATCAACATTATTTTCTAAATAGGTCATAAACCCCCTTTTTCTCACTTGATTTGCCAGAAGGAATGAGGCAGAGCATGAGCAACACTACAAACACAGGAAGCAGGTGAAAAGGGCCATACACCAAAGGAATATGACAAGGATCACATTCAGGTCCTGCTCCTTCAGCGCTTGCTGAACTTGGGCCAAGTGCTCTCACCTACCACTAATTCTTACAAAACAGGGACAATTGCATCTACGTCAGATGGAGAGAAGGGCAGGACACGGCAGCAAAGTAACTCTACATCTGAGAAGGCAGCATAGAAAACATGAAATGTCACATCACCTACCTCATCATCTTTCACAGCATAGATATCTTCTTCCTCCTCCTCCTCACCTCTTGCTAGTCGTGCTTCTCTCTCCATTTTCCATTTTTCCACTGCTTCTGCTATAACTGTTTAGCAGAGGAGAATGGCAGGTGTATGTTAAGAGTCAGTCAAAGCAGCATGGTCCTATTTCCAAAGCTTAAACTTCTTGGCTAAATCCTCTACATCAGTCATACACACTTACTGTGGAACCTTGATGTAGCATCTGATAAAATATATCACTGTAGTCTGAGCAAAACCCATGTTAGCATTGTCAAAGTGTGGTACTTGCTAGTGCCTTAATTTAGGTATATTTTGGACTCTAAATGTCACAGATAAATATCAACCTACTTTCTGAAGTAACAGGGTCACATGACTGGGCCAAGTGGCTCTTACAGCTTTGCAGCATGTCAGCAGCTACAGAGATGCTGATCACCATGTTGTTAATTAAACATGATTACACTCCTTACAGTGACAATCCACACAAGTCTCTCTTTTCACCTCAGAGTGTACTTCTCTTACTCTGTAGCATGATTCCAATTCTGTACCTCACTGTTAGCTGGAAGCTGTCAGGCTGCTGAAGCTGTCAGGCTGCTGAAGCTGTCAGGCTGCTGAAGCTCTACTACAGCAGAGTGCTACTAACTGTGCTAAAACAAGTTTTAAGAAGTTTAATCAATGACATGGCCAGTGCATAAAATCCTGGATAGGTGCAATACTAATGCAATTAGGCAGAAGGAAATGCCAACAGCAGTAGAAGTCAGCAGGCATTCCCCCAAACTCTCACAGATTGTACATTAAAATCCTCCCCTGAGGGAGCAGGATGGCACATGGCTGTGTTTGTGTGTGGTTCTGTAACAGAAAAGACACCACAAATTAAAGAGTTTTTTCAATACTTTGTTTCACAAAAACTTTACTCTCCTTAACAAGGTAAAAGCCACAAGAGCCCAGACAACCAGTGACCCTGAGAGAATCCCAGCTACTGCCCATTAACAGCACACCTACTGGCTCTGTTAGCATCTCCAGCCTTGTTATTTCAAGTGGCACAATCACCTAAGATGACAATTTCCTTAAAAGACTGCAGGAATCCTGGCCAGGTACATCTCCTGCCTGCAGTCAGCAGGATGTGCAGGATGAAGCCTGAGTGGGAGGCTGTTGGGAGCCTTGCACCACACAACTTCCCTTCCCTGCCCACAGCCAGCTCCCAGTCGCTTGGGTTTAGCACTCCAGGATGTGCTGCAGGACACTGATAAGTGAAACATTGCCTTTACCCCCTTCTTCCTCCCTGCCCTACAATCTAACCAGCAAGACATGACCTTGAACACAAAATACCTCACACATGGAGATGGGATAACTCTGAGGATCAGCCAGTGCTCACCAGAAGCACTAAGAACTATTTAGGAAACAAAGGTGGTGCGTGGCCTTTTGCTTAAGCCACACAAATACCAGATAATGGCACACAGTGCTGAATTTTGAAGAGTTTCAGAGATTAAGACTCATAATCCCAATGTCTTTACCAAGAAGGTCAGTAGAAACAAAGCTAGAAAACTATGTGAGCATGGATAAGTATTATGTATTGAGAAAGACTAGGTTTCAAAGGCAAGAATATTCACAAACGTCTTGAAGTTCTGAGAGAGATGACGTGTGGATAAATTAACACAGACAACCTAGACTTCAGGGTTTCCAGAAGGCTCCTCTAATCTCCCAGAAAACTAAACAGCTATGTTTATGGATAAAAAAATAATGAGGTGAGACAGGAAACAGATGGCATAGTCAGTTTTCACAATGGAGGGAGATAACTGCTTGAGTTCCATGGATCTCATTGCTGCAACCTGCTCTTTTACATTTAGCATGAAAATGGAGGGGAAAAAAGGAGATTTTGCTACAATAGTAAATGACTTGCTGACAATATTAAATCATTAACAGTAGGAAAGATGAAAGTCAACTCTAAAGCACACTCCCTGCCCTCTATACAGTGATTTGGATACGGATGTGACAGACAAAATCTGACAGCTAAGGACAAGGCAACACCCTCAGGGAATAAAGCACTACCTTAACTCAGAGTGCACCATCAGCTCTTCCAGGCCTGAGTTATGCAGGTTTGGAATTTCACGTACCTTTCTTTTCATGCTCTTGCTCCAGTGGCTCCAGAATACCATCATCTTCGTCCCTGTAGCCATAGTACTCTGCATCGATGTCTTTCATAAGCTCAGCTCGGGTTTTGCGTGGCGGTGGGAGGGCTGCAAGGACACCCCTGTCACTCACCCACCTCAGCAGCTCCTCGTGCACTCCCAGCTCCTACCAACTTCCCAGCACCCACAGCTCGCTCGCTCCAGCCAATAACCAACACATATCCAACTGCTGCCAGCACTGGGATGGCACTCTGGCCCCCACAAACCACTTCCAATGCTTCCGCCCCAGGTCATGGACTACTTCTGGCAATTTGTCCTTGCATATGGCAAGTAAGAAGGAGCTGCTCAGTAGCCTGTCTTGCTTTCAGGCCCAAGCAATTCCCTCTCATTCCATGACAAAGCAGTAGAAAAAGTTTTATCTCCTTACATCTAGTTTTTTCCTACTATGAAAGCTGATTCC
>NW_008662700.1:7580-12070 GCF_000695815.1 Acanthisitta chloris
TTCCCTTTTTTCTTTTCTTTTTAACTCTGAACTCTGAGTACTATTTAGAACTCATCAATGAGGTTAGCCTGTTATGCCGGAAAGTCTCTATAAAACATCAATCCTTGACATTTCCAGCACTTCCAGCAGAAACCAGAGTTTAGTCTTTGCTAGATTTCTTTAATTGCAAACAGCCAAAGGTGTTTTCTACCCAAAGAAACACCATTTAATTCCTTACTTGTGACCCAAGACATAGGCCAGAAATGCTGTCAGCAGCACTCCCCATACACCTCAGCAGGCATTTTACCCAAGATATACCATGCAGAGTCATGTCTGGGAAGAGCTGCTCTTTACTTACGCTCCTTTTCAAAAAGCTCTCGAACTCCTGGTAAATCCTTCGCAGCTCCAAAATATTTGTAACCTCTGTTGCCTGGAACTTCTTTCCCTTCATGATCTAACATTTTTGGTCCAATCCGCTGGAAAATAAACAGAGTTCAATGTTTAAAATGCTCTTCTAACACAATTAACCATTTTTAGGAGCTGAGTAACGATCCTCTCTAACAAACACTGCCCAGGTGATATGTGGATAACTCAATGCTGCACAGATTTTTCTCACTTGTAAGCAGAACACCATGTAGTACAATGTAGTCTACACTTACAGCATAATCAGGACCTCCCAGCTCCTTTATTCTGTATTCCCAATGTCCTTTCTCCCTCAGCAGTTTGTTTATTTCATCATTCAGGTCCCGAATTCTGAATTCACCCAATCCAGCTGTTACAGAGGAAAAAGACAGTAAATCAGGCAGCTCACGAGAAGCACCAGAGTCATTTCAGAACTTATGCAATGGAAACAACATAGATCACATGAAATGTGATTTTTCCTGTAACTGCTTAGGACTGGAGAGTCAAAAAAATAAAACATAACTAGGAAAATCTTACCATTTTGAATCTGTGCCACCTTCTTGGAGATCTCCCCAATGATCTAGTCAAATAAGAACACAGAAATTAATTCCTAAAGGAAACCAGTCTTCCTTGGAGGGTACAGAGAAGACAGAGCCAGACTAACTGAGAGGTGCATGACAACAGGATAAGTAGCAACAAACACAAGTTGAAACTGGGGGAATTCTGATTAAATTCAAGGGAGGGAGAGAAATCATTAAGAAGGTAATCAGACACTGGAACAGCAGCATCAGAAAGCTGTGAAATCTAAATCCCTGAAGATATTCAAAACTGCTGGACGTGCCAGGACCTGCTCTAAGCATTGAGCTGTATGACCTTCCAATCTAAATGGCTCTGTGATTAACTGTCAGGGTACTAAGGAAGCATGAAAATATTTGTAAGCAGCCTGTGTAAATAGGAATTGCTAAAGTTCCACCTCCTGTGGAAGAAGATCTATAGGTTGACATTACCTGTCGCCTCCATTTCTCAGCTTTGGGCAGTTCATTACACTCTGAGGCAAGGAAAGGTCTCCGTTCCTGTGTCACAGAAAGCCACACACCATCAAGTTTAACCAGGTTAAACATTTCACAGCATTTCATATAGATTTTATTGCTCAATTAATCCCAAATTATGCTACCAAGCTCTAGTGCCTTCTTCTCCCACTGGTTTTTAGTAAGTGGAAAACAGTGATTTACAGCCCTGTCGAATTAAACTACTCAAATCCACTTTATCCAAAACAACATCTGTCAACTGTTTTTTCAAAACACCCCACACTCCTCTCCAATACAAAAATTGTTCCATGTAGGACAGTGTCACCATTTCCAGCACACACCAACTAAATAAAATCTGCTGTCTTCCAAATGGAAGCTAAATTTAAGCCTTTCTTTCTCAATTCCTATTACCTAAATAATCTAATTTTTTCAAAGATGATTTTTTTTTTTTACTCTCTCAACTACAGTTTATCCAAAATTCCCTTTTCCCAAACTTCTTCACATTCCATTGACTTGCTTACACAAAGTCATATTTCACCTCACCTCTAGGGACTCTGCACAGTTCTTTTGCCCTTTCCCCACTTTTATCTATTAAAAACCTTTCCTCCACGTAATATATAAGAAACTATTCCATTTTCATCTCTGGCTGTTGTTCATGGAATCTTTTCCACAACACTTTCTCCAAACTGTTATTTTCTACTCTTCTGTTCCATATTGCTCATTTATAAACCTGTCCAAAAAGGCTACTGAAAACACTCTGATCCCCACATAAACATTTCTGCAATTTGATTTCTGATTCAGTGAAGAACATACAGGAATACCCAGAGGATCAGGGACTGATGGGATCAGGCTCTAAGGTTCTGTGTGGGTTTAGAGGTGCTATTTTAATGGATTTTTTAAATTATAAAATGAAGTCCATTTTTTGCCAGCCTTGCAGCAGTCACAAAACATTATGCATGACACTGAAGACCATCATGACCAGCAGCACAGCTGTCATGTGTTGGGCTAACAACATGCCAATGCTGTGTCTCATGGGAGTCTTGAGTTCACAGTGACCCAAAGGCCTCTGCTTCCCATTTACTCTTTGGTCACAACATCACCCATGAACAAGACTATAAGGATTTCTCTACTTCTGGGAAGGAATCCAAACAAACCTTGTGATTACTGTCAGTAAAACACAAGTATTTGTGCATCAATTTGTCTAAGTAGTTGCAGAGGGACATAACTTCAGTATCAAACATTATGTTCATTTTTTGCCCAGCATGCTGCCTCTATTTATAGCATTGTATAGTTTGGTTGGGGTTTCCCCCCAACTATTACATATTCAGCCTACATTACATAAAAGAACTAAGTGATGTTCAATTTGCACTTCTCAGCAACCAAGCCAACACACCCCTGACACATATGTATATATGTACATTTTTACACAGGTTGTTTGTTTAAGAAAATCCTGTTTACTATCCCTGGTTTGTGTAACTGAAGTAGAGTCAGCTGAAATATTCCCAGCTGACTGGTGTCAGGCTCCTGCAGGGCCCCTAGTCCTGGCCTGTGACCCAACACACAGCTCTGTGCTGGCCTGCATTCCCCTCTGAGGAGAGCTAATAAAGTTTCAGGGCTCTGAACCTTACCTTCACCTTGCCTTCCTCGAGCTGTGCTTGCCGGAACCTTGCCAAGGCCGTCCTGCAGGAAAGAAACGAAGCACATGGACTTTACAAATCCACATCCCAACAGGAACACATTTTGCTCTGGGTGTTTATTGTGGATTTAATTACAGCCTATAGAGTACAAAGGTTTGAGCATATTCTTTCACCACCTCTAGCTCTGCCAGCTTGTGACTTCCTCAACACTGGAAATCCTCAGTGGGTCATTTCTTAGATACATATAAATCCTGGTAAGCAGCTGATTATTCTTTCTGTTTAACATAGCATAGAATCACAGAATTTTAGGGGTTGGAATGGACCTGACAGATCACCTAGTCCCAGTCCCCTGCTCTGGGCAGAGACACCTCCCACCACACTAGGTTGTTCCAGGCTTTATCCAACCTGGCTTTGAGCACTGCCAGGGCTGAGGCACTCACCACTTCCCTGGGCAACCTGTTCCACCATGGTAGACATTTGCAGCAAAAGGACACTGACAGTTGTAAGCAGCAGCATTAAGTATGTGTATCTTAGCAGGGTATACATCAAAAGCAAGCAAAAAGCTCCATTAGGGAAGGCTGCAGTTAGCAATGAAGTCTATTACCATAACCAAAACATTCCCAAACTCTCACAGCTGAGCAGAGACTACACACACTCCATTCTGAATAGTTGTACTCATCAGACATTTAATGGTTACCTTATAAAGCACAGAACAACAGAGCACTTTAAAGCCCTTAACAGCACTCCTATACCCTGACCCTAAGCCCCAGGCTCTGTCTGCTGTTCAGAGCCATATCCAGAATCAAAGGTCTGGAGTTTTCATTCCAGTCCCAGAGACACTGGATGGGCTGACTGTAACCTCCTGGGGTGTCAGGCAGCCTCTCACTCAGGTACTGCTACAAGCTCAGATCTTAGGAAGAAGAACAAACATAAGAAAAATATTCTAAAAAGACTACCTGTGGGGGCCTCCAAACCTTCTGGTAAAGTACTTAGGACAGCCAATACAAAACCAAATGTGTTGAAAAGCTCTGGCTTAGCCCAATCAATGCTGATTCCTCTCTGTCCTGGCATCTCTGCTCCAGGAATGGGAACTGCCTAAAGCCACAAGGAGCCCTTAGAGTACATCTCAGTGTATTTACCAGCCGTCCCTCGCTCTAAGAGTCCCACACAGCTAACCCAGCACAGCTATGGAGCTCCACAGCACCAGAGATGGGTGTGCAGGGCTCTGTGACTCCCCACCCCACCGACTCCGGACGACACACGTGCAGCTAAGGCCCCACTAAACTCCCGGGCGCCCCACGGGAGACGAGCCGCAGCCTGAGCCCGGGGGACGCAGGAGAGCTGAGCGCCGCAGGGATGCTCGGGGGGCAGGACGGGCACTCACATGGCCTTCTCCGCGTTGCGAGCCTGAAACAGAGAGAACAGAGCGGCGTTAGGGGCAGCC
>NW_008662701.1:0-30984 GCF_000695815.1 Acanthisitta chloris
ACATCTCTCCAATTTAGAGACAAGGATCCAGGAATAATCAGTAGTAGAGCTGATGGTGTCAGGGTATTCTCAACAGGAAAGTAAAACTAATCAAAGAAATTAGAAAAGGGTAGGTATTAACTTCTACTGCAATGAAACACCAATTTTTAGGTTTGAAGATGCACGTAGTAAGTGCTCTCAGAGCAAACTCATGACAGTAGTTTGACTTGCTAGAAGAAAGACCCTAAGAAAGAAACTCATCCAACGTAACTTTTTACATACGATGTAGCCATCCACATCTGAGCTAGTCATGTAACCTCCCTGCATATCACCAGAGATACAGGTTTTTTCAGGACACTAACAGGTTGGCTTACTTAAATGTGTGTCTTAAGTGGAGATGAAATGTGTCCAGGGCTCAGTTCCCCTTTATGAACAGGAGAGAGGTTCTGGGTGATAGTTCAAGTATCTGTGAGTGGTAAAATGAAACCTAATCTATAGGACAATTTCTGGTATTTATTTCTTCCTTCTGGAGGCATCCCAGTAGCTTCAGACATGCTAGGCACCTGCTTATAATTTAAGGACTTCAGAGGGTTGCAGTCTTTGCAGAATAACAGTGATTACCAAATAATGTGTGCCAGCCTCTGGGGTGAGTGCCCTCTCTTTGTTTTGTGTTCATACAGCCCCAGGCACAGCAGGGTCCTGCCCCAGGATGGACCTCCTGTACACTGCCACAACACAGATAATCAATAATAGCAGACTTAATTAGAACTTTGATCAGTCTTTCTTCCTTCTAATTCACTGTGTTCTAAATCCCTGTGATGTCTAAATGAGGTTTGATAACAATTCTCTGTCTCTCATTTCCTCCCGTCCCACAGGAGCACATTTACAAGCTGATGAAGAGTGACAGCTATGCGCGCTTCCTCCGTTCAAATGCTTACCAGGACTTATTGCTGGCAAAGAAGAAGGTATTTGTTGGAAAGGACATGCTTGCCTCTCTTAGCACTTCTTGATTCTTGCCTGCTGCTTGCTTCTAGTGTGAAAATGAAAATCTTGTTTTCTTTTTTTTCTTTTCCTTTGTTTAAGAAGGGAATGAGCACTTTTGTTTTCTTCACTGGGGGTACAGGGTATCACATCCGTCTGCACAGCCTCAGTGTAAGTTTTGGGGAAAACATGGTGGTCCAAGGTAAAAATAGTATGGAAAAGTGTTTGTCTTGCACAATTATCTCCCAAATTCAGTGCAGGCAATTAAAATTGTATTGCCTCTTCCTCATAGAAAAGATGGTGTGTGGTATGAGAAGCAGAACCCATCAATCTACTTGTCACTGGTGCAAATTTCACCCATTCTGGTTTTCACCTCCCTATCCTCACCATGTGATATTCCCTTTGGATGCCTTACCTTCAGATCACCCTGCAGTGATTCCCATATTCCTTTTCTCCCTTTCCCTTGCTTTCGCCTCCCCAGAGATGCTTCTTTTTCCTTAGAGACAGGAAATAATTGCAACCCATGCATTAATTAAGAATTCCAGCCTCATTGTCTCACAGGAGATCTGGGTTTGAGCTCTTCTTAGCCTTTTTCTTATTTGTGTGAGCTCTGTAAGCACCATGATTCTGTCAGGAGCCCCCATATCAGGGTAGCAAAGGATTGGTTATATTGAGCTACAGCAACTCTTATCCCTCAGTCCCTTCTTTCTAAGGGGTCTGGAAGATAAGCTACTGATCTCTGCGTTTGTGGCTGTGTTCAAATGCTTCCTGCACCTCCTGACTTATTCCCATAGGTGTATGTGTGTGTCTGTGTGCATGTGCATGCCACGTACATGTGTATGTGTCCCACTTACATTTGGCTTCCAGGACCATACATAAACTGACTCCTGACTCCTGTGGCCTGAGTGTGTGGTTTCCCATCACCATCTTCCCTGCTGTTTTTCTGCTGCATTCTCTGTGTGCTGCCAAATTACATTGCATCAGCACAATACAATGAAATCCCAGTAGTATTTTTGTCCTGATTGTCATTGTGTGCCCTAAAAGCATGCATATGGTGACAAAAGGAGACAAACCCATCTGTCTGCTGTGCCTGAGACTACTGGCAGGTGGATTAGGGGAAAGTAGTGGAGGGAAGCAGTCAGCCTTCTGTTTCAAAATGTCTGGTCTGTGACAGCATAAACCAGTGCTGCTTACATTTAGAAGTGTTAGACCTGACTTAGAGTTCAGAGGCTGTGGGGAAAGAAGGAGGTGTAAAGCAAAGTCTTCTGATGGTGTAAAGCATAAAAACCTATACTGTCTTCCTACCTCTAGCAGCTTATGGTTCCCCCCCCCCCCAAGTCTCCATTGAACATCTGAGGGTTCATGTGCTTGAAAGCAGGAGAGTTTTCTCTTCCCAGCTGAGCCCATCCAAACCAGAGGTTTGTTTTTTTGCAATCCTTGTTTGCTGTCAGATCAAGCCCTGGATGTGTCAGCATGACATCCTCATCCTCCAGCAAACTGCCGGAGGAGCAGGTTTTGGTGTCATGTTAACGCAGCCGTGAAAGTAAGAATCAAGTTTCTTTTAGAAAGAGCTGTGGGTGCACAAGTAAACATATCAAGGCACAAAAAAGCTGGAGTAGATCTGTGCAGATGTGCTGTTCACCAGCTTCACATGATGTGGGAGGGAAGTTGGTGTTACTCCAGAGTCTGTAAAGCTCTTTGCAACCACATTGCATTGTGTTGGGCAAGTGAATGTTTTGAAAACAGTGTAGTTACAGAAATGCTGACAGAATGAACATGAAGTTTTTGTATGCTGAGCTACATGGTCCTATCTTTAGGACCTTTGGTGCAGCTTTGAGAGGCATCCTTTTAAAATTTCTCTAAATAGCTGGAAAGCAGAGGGAAGAAAAAAAGAAACCCAGTGGCATATCAGAGCCTGTGTGGATGGAGGATTTGGTTTAGAGCCTACAAAGTCCTGGATTCACTGATGTGAGTAGAAATTCACTGCAGTTCTTTAAGTCTTGATGAGTACATGTCTCTGAGGCATAAGTATGCCTTTCCCCAAAGACATTATCCTCACGTTGCCTGTGTACCATGCTGACATGACATAGCCTTAGTTTCATTACTGAAAATAAGTTCTGTCAGAAGCACAGTGTGATGGACATGGGCTAAAAGAGTTGCTTGCACTAAGCAAATGAACTATGACTTCAGATTCACACATGCATATTTCATGGATAAGTTTATATTATTTGGGATCTTTTGTCCTTCAGCACTGGGTTGTGGCAAACTGAGAGGGCAAAAAAAAGGGAAAGGTTGACTGTGTGGCTAGAGCACAGGACTGGGAGCCATAAAATCTGTGCTCTTCCCCTGGTTCCCCCACTTACTTTCTTGTGTGAGCTTGAGAAAAAGAAGGGTCAGCTTTGCCTTCTTCGTATCTTCTTCTTTGTCAGATAGGAATAATAATAGTGACCTGCTCAGCAGAGAGATGTCAAAGCTTGATTAGTGCCTCAGAACATGCTTGACATTTTTAATATTTGTAAGATGCTGCAAATTTGAAGTTACTTTCTTCCACACCATACAACAACCACAGATGTGGGAGCTTCCTCTCCCTGCTCTGGCAGTGCAGTAATGGAGTGGAAGGAGGGAGAAGAAATTATGGGTCAGGATTGAGATACAGTGACAGAATTATGAGGGGAACATATGGTTCACACCACTAACTGATGCAAAACAGTGGACATAGGCTGTGTACAGAGCAGGCATACATACTTCGTTAATCCATTTTCAATTTTTTTTCCTCTGTTCTTCCCAGTGTCATTATTGCAAATAACCACAGCATTATTGGCCTCAATCCTGCAGATTCATGGTGCTCAGTGGGGAGCATGAGATTGGCCTCCAGCAAGGGTGTGATTGGAAGCAGTGAGCTGCAGAGGGGGAAGGCTGGGTGTAACTTTCTGCCTCAAACAGAAGTCCTCCTCCCTGCCAGGCTGGAGAAGAGGAGGGATGAGGGCAGAGCCCTGTCCTCAGGAGGAATGGCCATATGCCGAGTTCAGTTTGAACTCTGTGCCTCCATGCCCATCCCCACCTCTGCAGCAGGTAGAAATCATGGGGCTGCTGAAAGCATCTGGCTCAGCAGTGAAGGGCTGGATGGTGCTGAGATCCTCAACCGACTTACTGTATTTTATTTGCGTATTTATGCAACACACCCCACTCGTGTTGCGCAAAGTCAGGCATCAACCTGTTCCTATTTCTGCTGATATGCACGTTACTGCAGGGCACCATACAGCAGGTAACCACCACTGCACTGCTCTCCAGCCCTTCTCCACAGTAGCCAAAATGGTTTCTGGATGTCCTCAGACCGCAGTGAGCCATGTGTCAGGACAAGTGCTGTGACAGACCTCCTCACTTGAGATTAGGTGGCATCTGGGCAGGGTGACTTGGCTGCAGAGCAGGGCTTTATTCTCTGGGGAAAGAGCAATGTAGATTAGTTAATGCACCATGAAAGGGGGTGGGAGTACACAGGAACTTTGTTAATGGTGAAGGAGCAGCCAGACATTTGCTCTGCTAGTTATTTTTGAGGAGAAGGAAGAGAAAGGAACAGAAAAGACCTTGAGGCACTTTCCATTACTCACTGTAAAGGTGAAACAGTGACATTGGTGGGCATCTTTAGCTGAAGCAGCAGCTGAACTGTCACGGTGCTGGTATTCCTGTCAGTCTGGCATGAGGTAGCTTCCTGCCACCCACCCCTGCCCACAGTCTGGGAAGCATCCTGGAAAGGAGGCCACGGCTGCAGTACAGGCAGGCTGTGAAGCCATGGGAGCGAGCCCTGCGGCACTGAGGGAAGAGCAGGTTGGTATTTGCTTGGTTTAGAGCATTGTTTTGCTCTCCAGCTGGTTCAGAGATGTGTGAATTCACTGTGGCCCTGTTCAAATGGACACAAAATAGATGCAAAATACTGTTCCAGCCACTTGGTAGCACTGTACATACCCTTTGCTTTCTCACTTTGGACAGGTATACATGACTGCCTGAGAATCTCAGGACCTGCTCCTGGCCTTTTCCTGAGCCAGAGTCAGGGAAGTGATTATGCTTTATTTTCATCTGATGCTATTCCCTCTGGAACACATATTTTTCACCAGGTTAAAGTTCAAAATAAACCCCACCCCATGCCCCAAAGTCTCATACCAAAAAAAGGATTCAATAACCAACAAAATAAATCCTGGGAGGGAGGGAGGGAAGGAGGGAGAGAGGAAGAGATTTATGCAGGCCTTAAGTTCCGAAGACCAAGTTTTTGTGTGCATTTCCTTACCCCTTTTTAGATCCCTGGCAAAAAAAGTATCAGCAAGGGAATGGTTAGAAGCTTCATGCCGTGAGGGACAGGCTCTATTTTGAGCATATACCTTTTGAAGCTTGGCTTTTATCTAGACCTCTAGTGCTGACTGTTCTATATTGTCCAGGAAGGTTTGTAATGCAGATTATGTCCCTGTCTCAGTCCCATCAGGGCACACATGGCCAGTTTGATTCACTTGGCTTGAATATTGTAAAGATGCTGAGCAATTTTCTCATAATTGCTTTTAATAATCAGTGTCAGCTGGTTTTCCTAAGTTTTTTTTTCTACTTAAACTCTGTGCCAGCAGAATCTACACAATGGAACTTAAAATTAGGATGGCTGGGTAAATAATTAATCATGAAGAAGGAAAATTTGGAGGAGCCAGTCAGTAATTAGTAAATAGCTCCTAAGTGGTGAGATCTATTTTTCTGCATCTACCTAGGCTGAGCAGTTTTCATCTGCAGCAGGGATGGTTGTTTTGTATTTTAGCCAAATGCACATGTCCTTTGCCATTAGCTGGTAGAGTCTGTTGGTGTATTTACTGGCAAAGATGGCCTTTCTTGCGCCTGCGAGGACTACATGACCTGGCACGCACATGTGTTTCTCTGCCTTTGCCCCTTTGCATACACAGTGCATGTTTGTGCAAACACTGCTGTGGTGCTGCAGCAGGCACAGCTCCAGGGCCCACATCCCAGGTCTGTTCACAGGAGTGAGAGAGGTCTGATTCGGTCTCTCTATCCCTTTTTTTTCCACTTTGTTATTTTTAAGTTTCTTTCATCTGCTGTGCGAGGCAGCCTCCCCACCTCCGCGCTGCTCTGGCGGGACGCGGGCAGGCGGTGCCCCCACAGCAGGCTGCCAGCCACGCGGTCTGCGGGCTGTGCAGCCAGCACCCACACCCGCGGACATCAAAACTGCTCCAGCCAGCTCATCACTCTGCAGCCAGCCTGCTTCAGCTGCTTTTTATTTCACTAGAAAATGTCATGCTTTGACTCAGAGCTGGGTGCTACGGGGATGAGTTTTCCACGCATCCAGCTGGTCCCAGCCTGCCACCGCCAAGCCGAATGCACACAGTGGCTGCAGACTGTGCTTCGCAAGGCGCTTCTGTGAGACACTGCTGGTGTTCTCTGCGGCTGCTTCCCCACATGTGTCTTCAGCTGTGGTAGGCAAACAGCCTTGTGTGGGGCCCTCTGTGCCAGACAAGCTCTCAGCACTTCAACTCATCAACTTTGGAGACCACCATCCTGCTTTCCTCCTGAGTGGGAAGCTGCATCACCTTGCTGGTAGGAAAACCAGACACACTAAATTTTGATGGCAAGTGCAGGGGCACAGTGTGGCTTGCATTCAGCAGCTCCCTCTCCTTTGCCCCCAGTGCACACCAGAGCTCCACTTCAAAATGCAGTTGGGCCAGATACTGTTTGACCAGCCCACAGCAGTGCGATGCTGCTGACTCAAAGTGCCTTGCTCCCCTAGGGAGCCTTGCAGAACACTCAGTCTTTTGTCCAGGTGTTTCTTCTCCTGCATGAAATTGTGTCTTTAGTTTGACTGCTGGTGGGCCTTGCCATCCCTGCAGGAGACAAGAGCGGAGACCCAGTGCCCAGCTGGGCATGGCTGTCCATCCTGCTCACTGGGACACATTCAGCAGAGGCAGCAGGACTGCAACACTCTGTCACTTCTGCTGCCTCAGCATGCGGGGACACTTCTGAGGCTCCTTCAAAGAGGGGATCTGGAATGCTCTGAGCATTTGCACCACTAATTATCAGCAGAAGGGTGAGGTTGACATTTCTTTCCCCTTTCCTCTCCTCTCACGTGCAAGGAGAGGCAGCTAATCCTTGGGTTAGTGCACGTTAAATACTCCTTTGGGGACCATTGGGCAGGGTACATTACTGCCAGCCAGGAAGCCTGCTTCATTGCTTGGTGTTTGCTTTGGGCCCCTGGCTACATCCTTCATGTATGTGCCTCTAGCTTTCATTTTTGATACAACTTTTGGGACATCAGAGTTGATGGTGTGGCTTTCTCAAATGGCTGTAAGTGGAGAGGTTGCTTGACTCTTTCTTCTGGACAAAGAATATTGCTTGTCTTAAAAGGGCTTTATATTTTGGACTCATCATTGGTGACGTGACTAGAACAATCTGCCCCTTCTCCACCTGGGATGCTTCAGACTAACTCTGTAGACATCAGGGGGCTGTGCAAGCTGTGATGAACATACAGAAGAATCAAAAGGCTTTGCCTAGACTCACCTACACAAGTTCTCATCCAATTTATCTGATATGCTTTTGGCTTCCTTATGTCTGGTTTTTGCACTGGCGCTTTGTCCTGGGGGTTGTTACAGCAGCTGAATCTGTCTTTCAGATGATACATCAGATAGGTGCCTCTTCAGTGCAATGCTTATTTCCAGTGCACTGTCATGCACCATTATTACTGTGGTTTTCCCCTATATGTAGCTTCTTATCCCCTTCATGGCAGTTTTACTTCCATTTTACCACCCCCATTTTGCTGGCTCACCACCTTGAAATAAGTTTTGCTCCTGGAAATCAGCAGTGCCCACAGCTTTCTGACTGCAATCAGCTTTCCTTCTTATTATGGAGTTTGTTCTCTTCTCCATAACAATTTTTTTCTCTTAGATATTCTGGCAAAAATGCCAATAAATTATTTAGTTCTTCCTTGTTAGTGACAATTAGATCTCCCTTATGCCAAATGAAGTGCTGCAGTGAGCAACCTTCTGAGGGTACATTAATAAAGCCATGATGCACATGCTTGTCTTCTCACAGTGCAGTTGAATGTCTTCTTGCATATGAATAGTCCTGTATTCCACATGCGAAAATATCAGTGCCTAGTATCTGCCTGTAGCTTTCCATGGCCTTGAAAAGACTTGCATATGCTGTCTTGTGTTTTGATTGAGCCAAACTTACTGGAAGTACACTTCTATCCTCTGGATAAATAGAAGAGTGCAGGTTCCCTGGTGAAGTCCAGTGGTGTTTTTCTTCCAGTGCTGTATTCACTCACACACTGCTTTTTAATATTGTAACAGTTACTGTGGGGTTTTTTTCATTTCTCTAAGCAAGTAGATGGGAGCCTGCGATCAGCAGTTTGGCAGATGTTAACCAGAGGTCCCAGCTCAAACAGCCACAGAAGGAAAATTCAATGAACAAGAAATCAATATCAATAGCTGTAAGACACAGCAATGCACAGACCTGTTTGCACCATTCAAAAAACTCAGAGGAGAAAAGGTGACATTCTCTGAGAGTAAAAGTAGAGATGTCTCTCATTCTTTAAGGCGTTTTGATTTCTTATGTTTGCTATTGCAAACATTGATTTCTGCTTTTCTCTATTTTTAACAACTTTTCCCCCTTGCTGCTTCCTTATATTTTGCTGCTGTTTTGAAAGACTGCATTTAAGCTGAAGGGTTTTCTTCTGTATTTTTATCTCCCCACTTTTTTCCCTGTTAAGCCAGAGAATGAGCAAGGTCGTAGAACTTCTCTAGAAAAGTTCACTCGCAGTGTGGTAAGTTCTTTTTTTTTCCCCTCCCTTTGCTCTCAACTTCATTTTTAGTTGGGGGGAATGTGGACGCTTGACTTTTTATTTCATCCTTTATTTTTGCAGCTAGCATCTTTGCAGCTTCTCTCTTAATACTACAGCTCATCCAAACAGTAGCTCTAAAGAAGGGTCTGGGGTGGGGGCGCAGAAATGCCATAATGCTCATTCTAGCTTATCATCACTGCAAAAGCAAATTGATTTTTGTCCAGAATTAAACACAAACTTGTCTTTTTGCTATGTTCCCACTACAGTATTTGTTGTGGCTTTTCCTTGCGCAGTGAAGTAGCAGAGCATGGTTCTCATAGCACCATTGCAACAGTATCCACATGGTTCCACAGTGCATGGTTGATGATACCGTATGTATATACACATACATATCCACCCACAGCACTGCAGCCGCTTCCTCCATTGCATCTGTCTGTCACTGCTCATGTAAATAGTGATGGGCAATACCCTTTGACTGGTTCATGATACTGATATTGGAAAAGGAGCGCAGTAACAGCAAGAAACGTGACACTGCTAAACCTTTTAGATAAGGGGACAGTGTGATCTCAAGAGCAGTGGACAGATGTCCTCCCTCTCTTGTCCTTCGCCAGTCTCCAACCTCCAACCCATCTGTCTGGGTTGGAGAAGCTGTGAAGGGATGCTGCAGCACAGGGTGGCATTAGACACTGGCCAGGGCTGCTTCTCTCCAGCTCCCAGTGCAGGACCCCAGGACCTGGGCAAGACCTGCTCATCCCATTTGCTTTCAGGGATCTGTGTGTGCAGCAAGTTTTCTGGAGAATGGGAAAAGCAGGGAGAGGGAGAAGGACCAGAGGCAGATGCTGCAAGAGGACTGAAAGAGCAGGGATACTGGACACCATGGTGTGGGACAGGCTTTGTGCATGGGGTGATACAGAACAAGCACAGGGCTAGAGTGAAGATGCAGCAACTGGGTCAGTGGGGAATTACTCTTGTATTGCTCAATATCAAGTACATTTTGACTTGATGTCATGGATTTGGCACACTGCTATGGTCTTCATCTATCACCCAGAGCAATATTTCATATAAAGTTCATAGACTTTGTTATGGCTTTGTAACAGCTTTATAATGAAGGCACTGGACTGTGTGTATATACAGTAGCAGTTGCTACACCTGAAGGACGGGATGCCATCCAGAGGGACCTGAGCAAGCTCGAGAAGTGACCCATGGGAATCTCATGGCGGGGGGTTGGGATTAGATGATCTGTAAGGTCCATTCCAACCCCTAAAATTCTATGATTCTATGAACAAATGTGTTATATTTATATGCCATGTGTGTATGTAGTGTACATATAAATATACATACATACACAGACATGCAAGAATATCGTAGAATGGTCTAGGTTGGAAGGAACCTGGGTTGGAGGGCAACCTGTTCCAGTGTCTCACCACCCTCACATTAAAACTTTCTCCTAATATCTAGCCTAAATTTCCTCTCCTTAAATTTGAACCCATTGCCCCTTGTCCTATCACTGTAGTTCCTGACAAAGAGTCTCTGGCTCCCTTATAGGCCCTTTAGATACTGATAGGCTACTATGAGGTCTCCATGCAACCTTCTCTTCTCCAGGCTGAACAGCTCCAACTTCCTCAGCCTGTCTTCATAGGGGAGATACTCCAGTGCTCTTATCAACTTTATGGCCCTCCTCTGTATTTACTTGAAGTTCCATGTCCTTCTTATGTTGAGGGCACCAGAACTGCATGCAGATACATATATAAGATAGAAACGAAACTGAGCAGGTAAGTGTGAGCTATCATAGAGCAAATAAGCCTAGAGCAGTTCTTCCTGATGCTGCAGTGCTGCTGCACAAGCAAACCCAAATTTAACACGCAAGGCTTTGTAGTATATCCACTGGCAGACTTCCTGGGGAATGTATTTATATAGCTAATGCATATGCACACATTTAAAATATGTTGATACAAAATATATCAGTATGCCCATCTGCATATTTACTGCTTTCTAAGAGTCTGCCAGAAAGAGGAATAGGCAAACTATGCAGAAATATTTACACCAAGTGGTAAATTCTGCTCCCAGATTTGCCAAATACATTGAAGAGTAACTCTCACTTTACTAGACTGGCTGGGTTTATAGTTGCACAGCCAAGGATGGATTTTTCTCTTGCATTTGATTTGAAGTGTAACTTGACAAGCTCAGTTTGGGATGGTAGGATTAGAATGTAAGTAGCTGTAAAGAAAATTGTTGTACATTGGTTGGCAGTTTAGTTCATTTTGTCTTACTGGCTAGTATACTGTAAACATTTTCTTTCATTTTTCCTAATACAGATATAAAATGTCATCCTCTGATAGCACAGTAGCTAGAACTACCTACCAGAACTGGGAAGGGTCTGAATTTTTATACTTTGCACTATGGCAGTTTGTCACTACCATCAGATGAGAAAATAGTCACTATGTTGACATGTCATAATGTCCCCAGAGGACAACATTACCAAAGTGGGAACTTTATGGTGTACTCAGGGGACTAAATTAAGATGAAGTTAATTCTGCATGCTCTGGTTCTCCAAAATGCACTGCAATAGGAGTGGAGAAATACAGCAGCCCTTGTTCCCAGAGCTCCACTGTGCTTTAATGATTGCTCATTACAGGATCAATATTCAAACTGGCCCTGCACAGGCATGATGAAATTCAGCACATGCTTAAGGTTTGACTGGAACAGACCCCCAGTATTTGGCTCTCTTTAGTGGGGGGAGCACTTAGCCGATTTTGCAAGCAGAATAATATGAGGTCATATTTCCAGTGATGGCTGTAAGAGGAGTATTGAAAACAATCAGGGCTAGAAGTTTATTTGCCTGAAAGAGCCATCACTGACATGAAGTAGTGTCTCCCAGACTGGCTGAACTAGAAATTGCCTGTGGATCTGAGCCACCTCCAGACTGTGCTGCTTTGTTTGGCACTGGGAGGGTCAGTAGACCCTGGTGAAATGTTCAGATTTGGCTATGGCATGTGATCCAGCATTTTGGGAAATCACAGAACCTCTGGACCTCTGGACATCATCTAGTCCAACCCCTCTGCCAAGGCAGAGTCACTTAGAGCAGATTACACGGAAATGCGTCCAAGTGGGTTTTGAATGTCTCTAGAGAGAGAGACTCCACCACCTCCCTCCACAACTGTTGTGGTGCTCTGCCATCCTCAATGTAAAGAGTTCTTCCTCATGTTGAGGAGGAATTTCTTATATTTCAGTTTATGGCCATTAGTCCTTGTCCTGTTGCTGGCCACCACTGAAAAGAGTCATAGAAGGCGATTGGATTGGTCAAGCATGATTTCCCCTTGGTGAATCCACGCTGACTACTCCTGATGGCCTTCTTTTCTTTTACATGCTTGATGATGACCTCCAGTATTATCTGTTCCATCACCTTTCCTTGGATAGAGGTCAGGCTGACTGGCCAGTAGTTTCCTGGGTCCTCCTTCTTGCAGTTTTTGAAGATGGGAGTAACACTTGCTTTCCTCCAGTCATTGGGCACCTCTCCTGTTCTCCATGATTTTTCAAAGATAATGAAGAGTGACATCTGCCAGATCCCTCAGCACCTGTGGGTGCATCCCATCAGGGCCCATGGATTTATGGATGTTAAGTCTGCCTAGCCGATCTCTAACCCAATCCTCTACAACCAAGAGGAAGTCGTGCTTTCTCCAGCCTTCCTCTCTTACCTCCAATGTCTGGGATTCCTGAGGCAGTAAATCTGGGATTCCTCAGCAGTGAAGGCTGAGGCAAAGGAGGCATTCAGTAATTCCACCTTCTCTTTGTTTTCCATCACCAGGACACCCATCTGATTCAGCAGTGGCCCCACATTTTCCCTAGTCTTTCTTTTGCTGTTGACATACTTGTAGTAGCTCCTCTTGTTGTAATTGATATTCCTTGCCAGACTCAATTCCAAGTGGGCCTTGACCTTCCTCGTCACATCCCTGCATACTCTGACAATGTTCCAATCTTCCCCGTGTCCTGTCCCTTTTTCAGCATTTCATAAATTTTCTTCCATTTGAGATTTGCTAGAAGCTCCCTGATTGTCCGTGCAAGTCTCCTGCCCCCTTTGCTTGATTTCTTGCTCATGGGGTCTTGAGCTTGGAGGAAGTGATGCTTGAATAATGACCAGCTCTCTTGGACCCTCTTATCTTCTAGAGCCCTCACCTATGGGATTCCTCTAAGCGGATCTTTGAAGAGGTCAAATTTAGCTCTTTAGAAGTTCACAATTCTAGTCCTGCTTATTGCTTTGCTTCCTCCACATGGGATCCTGAGTTCCACCATCTCATTATCACTGATTAAACTGAGGTCCTTGAAGGCTTGGCCTTGCTGCAGCAGTGCATACTCTGCACTGCACACCTTATAGTGCTGTGGTACCTCCTAGGGCAGCTTCCAGAGCTCTGAGTCCACCTGCTGGGGTCTGCCCAGCCAGACATGCCCCACAGCCTCTGTATTCATTGAAGATGTAATGTGAAACTTGAGGCTGAACTCCAAGAACTTGGTTTTGGATAAAAACATAATTTTTAATGTAAATTGCATTTGAATTTCAACATTTAAATATGGATTTCGAGAATACAACTTGAAGAGGTATGTAATTCAGCAAAAACATCAGGAAAGTTATTAGTTGAGGATACTTACAGTGAGGAATAGAGTGGCCTGACTGTTCTTTCTGAATCACCATGACTATTAGTAAGGTCACAAGAATATTTGAAATGCGTATTAAAATAGAAAACCAAGACCAACTCTCTCATCTTCCTTGGCTTGATACTTTTGACTAGGAGAAGGCAGCTCATGACTAATGAATGCACTGAGATTTTGCATCAAATCTTTCTGAACGCCAGGTGCTATCTGGTCTGCATTAAGCAGGACACCAACAGCAAGATTTTGACAGGGAATTTTCACTGTGTTGATGGTTCATCTTTTACTTCCAGGTCCTTACAAAGAATCAGCCGATACCTTAGTGCAATGGCCAAAAGGGGGTTCTGCCCACCACTGGTCAGGTCCTTCTGTACCAAAGGGCATAGTTTGCAGTGCATGACTGTCTGGGTTTCCCTTGGAGCAAGGGAACATCTGTCTGATCCAGCACCCAAAAGGCCAGGCATCCCCAGCCTGACTGCCAAAAGTCTGCACCTGTGGTGTTAGTGTGTTTTGTGGCAGCCCCCCCACCACAGCCTGGCCACCAGCTGTGTGTTCTCAGGACCAAATATCATGGTTATCAGTCATCTGGTGAATATCAAAGAGGCACATATGCATGATGGAGCAGAACATTTCAGGGCAAGTGTTGCCCAGCACTGCTGGAGCAGAGTAATGTGACATACCTTTTCTCCCCTTTTTGGGTTTTGAAGAGCCCTCCAAAAATGCATAGGCAGTACAGTGGTAGGATAAACATCACAGTACTTGACCTCTTTGGCCCTAAACCAGGCTCCTATGCTGTAATATCACAAGTATAAAGCTAGGCTGGCTCTTCCATGCTCTTCATGGGGCCCTGGGGAGGAGTCAATCTCAGAGGGTTGCAGAGCTGACAGTCTGTTGCTTCAGAGCACTTAGTAATCCACCTCATTTAAAAAAGGATGGCATTGTGCATGGTGGCAGGTTTATCTTACTACAATGTTCCTTTTGAATACAGCGAGGATTGACATTATGAAAGCAAAGTTAGCCTGTCTTCTCTCCCAAGTGAAGATTAATGATATCATAAAAATCAGACATCATGTATCATATATGTTATAAATAATACCTAGTATTGAGGTAATAACTTAATTTTAAAGACACACATACACACAAATCCATATATCTACATCTCTCTCTTCTGTCATATTTCATCATCTTACTAATTAAAAGAAGCCTGCTATCCTATTTTTAGCCATGCAGTCTCAGCCTAGTTGTTTAAACCACTGTAGTTTCCCATCTGCTTTAGAAATTATTTTATAATCAGATAGACAGAAGCTTAGTTCTCATAAGCTGTGATGATCCTTCAGGGCCAAAAGTAGAAGGAAAATACATTTAAATGAGTACATTTAGGGGAACCTCTGCTGCTTTTGTCTCACACAGGAAGCCACCAAGTCGCTGCCTAACTTGTGCTGGTGGCCATTTACATTTAATAAAGGAGGAAACAGGAGGGAGTTCCTTTGTTGCAACTTGAGTATTATCTCTAAAAGCAGCAATGGAGCAGTGGATACTCTAGCAATAAGAGGAATTAAACCTATAGATACCAGCTTTGGCAGGTAACTTAGATAAGCCTGGGCCATGATACTCAGACTAGAATTCAAACTTTCCTAAAATCGCTACATTCCAAAGAAGGAATTTCCCCTGTAAGAAAACAGGTGTTAAAGTTTCTGACTCAATATCCAGGTAGTGTCTTAATGCTGAGATCTCTGCATTTTAATCCCCGCTGACATTTCTTTAAGAACAAAAGGCATGTGCACACACGTGCCACTTTTGAGAGGATCAGAGTTCTCAATCTTCATGCTTTAAAGAGCAAGAGAGTGGCCAGACCAGTGATCTGTTGTTCATGCAGAATTTTTACAAATTCTGGCTGAACTGACTGATGTGGCACACTGTTAGGCATTGTGTTTCTGGACCGAAAAAAGTCTTTATCAGAAGAAGGCAAAGAAGCTCTTGTGTGTGTGTCTTCCACTGCCTAAGGAAGGAGAGAAGAGTTGCACAACCTAGGAGAAGTGAGAGATGTTTGCTGGCCTAAGTGATGGCAGGACCTGGCAGCTCCAGACTGTGTCAGCCAGAGAGTGCTCCACAAGACTGGGGTGGGGGGCAAAGATGCAAATGTCAGACTTCTGGCTGGATACTGGAGTCTGTGGGATATGCCTTTCCCTGTATTTTCCCTGCCTCCTTCCTCAAGCCAAGTGGTCCAACACAGTGTATACAGAGGTAGGATGTGCACAGGCCTATCGTGGCAGCCTGCAGTCCATGCTTGTATGTGATACACTGGAGGCTCTACTTCATATCTTTCAACATTGCAGTCTGTAAAGAGTGTAAATACTTGATGGGAGAAGCAGCTCTTCTGCTAAGTCCTAGAGAAAATGTGAACATGTAGTGAGACTAAAGGACTTGGAATATTTATTTTAAAGTCAGCATACTAGAAGACATCAGATACAGAGGAGAGACATGGTGTGAAATGTATCAAGGAGTCAGGTGTAAAGGAAGCTTTTCAAAGCGGTAAATTCAACTCAGTGCTGAAAGAGAATAAGGTGAAGGATGAGATGGTCTGTGTTTGAGCTGTGGGAAGCAGACTGTAGATTAAGAATTTAAGAATGCAAGTTTTCTAATGACCTCTCTTTAAAGAATCCTGGATATTATGGATGGAACATTTTGTATGGGGCAACAAGTCAATGAAGGCTGAAGATTGTCTCAGTTCCCAGGCACAGGTGAATAACCGAATCAACTGACTAGTCCAGCTGCACTAACCATAGGAGGCAGAGGTGCAGTAAGCAAGAGGAGAAGCTGGTAAGCAGGAGCTGCTGTAGTTTTTGTGTCAGCAACAGCTTGGTGGGTTTGTGTTCTCATGGAAGCAATGTAGTTGAAGTCCTACGATACATCCTTAATGGCCATGGAGCCAGTGTCCCACCTTGGTTTCTCACGCAAGAATGACTTTTCTAGAAACAAAAATAGGACTGGAGATTTTGTATTCATTGTTGTCATGCTCAGTGGCCAGGATGCTTTCTGTCCGGAGCCTAAAATGCCCTCCTCCTCTTTGCAGTGATGCAAACTGGCATTTTCATTGTAGCATTTCCTCTGCTTTAGTTTTCTGATATCTTTTGGCTATTTTGTAATGAACTACTCTTGTCTCAGGACTGTAAGTGCATCTCAATTCAGTGTCCAGAGAAATCTGAAGTCCCATGTTTAGTTTCAGTTCCATCTGCTTCTGCCTATTTGCATAATACAGCCATGAAAGCCTTAGTGTCTGCCCTGACTGCCAGGCTGCCCTTCCTGGATGCTGTTAGCAGTCTTCCAGCTCCATGTTGTTACCCTTGTTCTTCCCTGCTGCTGCTTCCCCATCTTCCTGATCCTGAGCGTCATCCCTTGGTCACTGCTACTGCCTCATGCCGGGTTTTATATCCTCTCGGTTTGTCTGCTATTGGATCAGACTCCAAGTCACACTAAGTCCTACTCTAATTCATGAGTATGGTGTCACATACATGAAATGTGTTGATGGGATCTTATCTTTCTCAGGTGACCTGTGTGATATTTCGCACAGCTGTGTCACTGTGATGTATTATAAATACTAACCATGAACGCACTGAAGAAGGCACAAGGCTGGAGAAAGAATTGCTGTCTGGTATCATCTTTTTAACTGGTTCCTTGATGATAATATAAAACTGTCATATAAGTACCAGCTTTCCCACTTTTTCACTTTGGCAACTCTACCAGCTTGCATAAATAGATAGCAGCATTTGAGGGCATGGAAAGTATTCACAGCCTGCAATACAGGTTTTATTTATTTGTTAGACAAAGGTTTAAGCCTTTATTGGTAGAGAATACTGGTTGAATAGCTGGAAAGTATGAAAAGGTAATACAATGAGATGCTGGTGTAGTGGCTGTCAGAGCAGACAGCTAGAAAGGAAGAACACAGGAATGGATTCCAAGGTTTCTTAGATTTGGCATCAAGAAAAGACATCTGGGAAAAGGGTTATTTTTATCTTCAGAAGATATTTTACTTTAAAAGGAAATGTGCTTGCTCCACTACTCCAGTCATTAAGAAATGGCTTTTAATGGGAAAAGGAACTTGCATTACTTAAGTGATAGAAAGCATCAGAATGTACCTAAAAGCGTAAAGGGGATGCAGCCAATGTTTGCACCTGTCGTCTGATTGTTCCCTTATGTGGTAACTAGTGAGTGTCCATACCTGACACTGCGGAGGATCAGGTGCGTGGCCTGCACGGTGCATGTATTGACTCATTGCTGCATGCTTAGATATACTGCATCTGTTCTTGGTATCATCATAGTACCTTGCCTGGTTTGGTAAGTGGTAAGTTGCATGTATTATGTCTATACTGCATAGTCTGTTCTGTATTCCAGGCCACCTTTAAAGGATAAGTATTCATTGTTTCTAGTGGATAAGTTAGTCTTCCTAAAAACACTGCTGTGTAGTGCTGCGGGTGCAGGATGGCAGTTTCCTTTTACCCCCGAGTGGGCAAAGTGGGTGAAAGATCCTTGAGTTTGTGAAGTGCTTGGGGATCCTTCTGGATGAAAGGCACTATATGGAGTTCAGGATATATTTGCTATTAATTTACTGTCTATTAGTGGAGCCACACACAAACTCTGGAAGATAAAAGTTAGTAACTTACCACTACAAACAGGTCTAGCTGCTAGGCTATAGATACTAAACCAAGGTATTTGGACAGGAAGGGTGTGCTTATCTCCTACTGTGATTTCAGCCAGATTTATTCTGATACTCCAGAGGGGTTTGATACTTCAGTGGTGTTTCTGTTTTCCTCTCTGCAAGACATTTACATATCTAGTTCCCAGTAGTTCTAGAGCCAGTTAAACAAACTGAATCCTTTACACAGAATTACACTTTGCCTGAGAGCCAGACCAGCAACATGCAGTTAGGGCATTTTCTGAAATGGCTTAAAAACCAGTCTGCTGCACCATTGTATACTGACTGCAATGACCCATCTGCACCTCCGTCTTCCTGTTTTTTTCTGGAAAGGAGGGACAGGTACTGGGTCTGCAGTCCATAGCCAGCCTCAACTAATGCCAAAATTGGCTCAAACACTCTCAGATACAAGGAGCCCAAACTCTTCCACAACAGAAGAGGATTTTCTTCATGGTGCTGGTGGGATGGTAGAGGAATGCTCCAACCATTATGAAACTGTTCTAGGAGTGGGTCAGTACAGAGTTTCTGGTTTGTGCCATATGCAATGTTGTGCTGGTATTTCTCATAGGAAAGTGTAGTGCCTCACATAAGAAACATAGGAAATCCTGACAACATAAAATGGAAATGGATGATACTGGTTATATTGGGACTGCAGCTCTGAACCGTTCCCTTGGTGGCATAAACTGGAAATAAAAAAGCAATATCAAATGTGGGAACCTAACCCATGGTGAATGAGGTTCACTGTGATCAGCAGTAATGGTGAGAAGCTCAAGTAACTTGTCAGTCAAGCCTTAGAAGAGGAGTAGGACCCACTCTTGCAGGAGTTTGGGGGTAACTCATGAGATTGTGCTGGCAAGAATGGGTGATCATCCTGCATGCCAGAAACGGCCACTTCCCTACTCACCCTCCACAGCCACTTTGCAGCTTCTCTTTTCAGTCTTTGTCAGTGTGTAATTGGTGGTGTTGTCCACCATATTTTGTGTGTTAATTTATGTGACTTATGTTCATAGTTTATGTCTGTGTTTATTTTATGTTCAACTAAGCTATTTTCCTGTATTCTTTTGGCTTTTAATTCTGTTTCTTATTTAAATTCATTAATTTATGTTATGTTTATCTTATGTTTGCAATGTATATTTTAATGAAAAAATCTAATAAAAAGACTGTTTTCAAATGCACAAAAATAAAGATCTGCAGGGTAATATAACATTGAAAACCAAACAGTACTGGCAGGACTAGGGCCATGGCAATCTCTTTCTTCAAAGTAAAGTTTGGTGGCAGGATGTCATCTGCCCAATGCCAAATGTCTTGTAGTATATTAGCTAAGAGGTAGGAAATCTGACCAGGTCCTGTCACCATGTGAAAAACCTCAGATTGAAGTTGATGGAGGTAGGATTTGCTCATCTCCAGCCCCAGTTCTCTGCGGGGGATCTTACAGAAGGATGGGGCAACACTGCTCCCCAGGAGATGGCTTCTCCTCCAGGAAGGCGATGCTTCTGGCTAGAGCAGATTGGGCAGCAGACTGGGAAAAGGAGAGCCCTGAGTGCAAAACAGGGGTAGAAAGCAAGAAGTGGAACCAGCTATAGCTGACAAAGTCCCAAGCTGGTGGGTGGAAAGCAGGGAGGTGAGCAGTCAGCGTAAAAGCGCTTTGGTCTGTATTGACACGGAGCCTGTGCTGCCGTATCGGAAGCACCCCACATGCCTCCTCTCCCCACACTGCTGCAGCCACCAAGTGACGAATAAGGTAGATCCTGCCTGGACATTCAGGTAAGTTGTTGATGACACGCATGGGAGTGCTGGCTTGCGCATGCTGGTGGTGTTGAATGTCTGCATGCTAGATACATGAACTGCACTGTGCTGGGCAGAGCACATTAATTTAATATGAAGCCTTGGGTACTGGACAAAACTAAACTTGCCATTGAAAATTACTTTTAAAAGATAGTTCACAGCCTTTGCCTTCTCTCCCAGCTGTGCAAAGTGCTGGTTCTGGTAGATAAGAGCAAAAGCAAGATGGAAACTCTGATGGCTCATACAGGAAGTTTGAAAGGAGTGCTGTCTCCTTTTTGTGCCAAATCCCAGACACTTTTTGTTTTCCCTCTTACTTAGCTTCTTGCCTACTTTAAATTGCTGAATTTTGCTTCATTAAAATATTTGCTGATTACATTTTACACTTTAGTATAGTAGCTGCTCAGCAAAGGCTCAGCCATTAAAGATGCTAACCATCTTCCATGACCTACAGGTTAATCTTCACTTCACTGGGCCTCAGTGAGCCCTGATAGTCCACAGGTGCTGAAGTCTGGTCCTCTGCCTGACATGTAGCCAAACATAGGCCACATACTTGAAGTCAGATTCCAGGGAGAAATTTCATTAGGTTTATTAAGAATTCCCTGATGTTTTCCCTAGGTTGCTCCAAATTCAAATTACACAGTGTCTTTAAAAACTGAGGCTTCTGTCATGCTTGTTAAAAAAAAAGTCACTAATTCAGCTGCATAGAGAGAACTGGACATTACCAAGATGCAGCAAAGCTTCACAACATCCTTGCCTGTAAGCTGTGTAACAGCTCAGCTGCTTGCAGGACATGAGAGCAAAGAAAACCTTCCTGCATCTAAGACAACACACAACATATGCCCTACAACATATGCCCTACTGCTGGTGCTACGCTGTTTGAGCAACAACAGCCTGGGCTTTTAGTTGTCGTAACCCTGATTAGCAGTGACAAATATTTTAGAACTGGAGGATTGCGGATTTCTTTATAAGCTTTAGACCCCATGTAAAAAGTTTACTGCTTACATCCACTCTAGTCTTGATCTAAGTTATTCAGCATATACATAGGACAGTAAAACAAGCACTGAAGTGTGCTGAGCTTGAAATCATATACTTTATAAATCCCCTGCCAGCACAGCTTAGATGAAATTTCTCCTGGAAGTAAGGCAGTTGACATTTTCTTTCAGTGGGGAAAGGAGAAGTAGAAATGCAGGGGCAGCTACTGGTTTCATGCTAAACAAAGATGAGTGGAAGGAAAAAGTAATTTATTTTGGTTGAACCTTTCTAAAGAAACTAGGTGTTCTTTGTGCCAAACTTTCACATTGTAATAGTCTGAAACATCCTCACTTTGTCAGAGATCTGCCTAAGGGAATCCCATCCAGGTGGCAGATGAGATCCAGCATGCCCTCTTGGGCCTGAACTTTTTTGGCATGCATTGCACCCAACAGCGAACTGATTTAGCCACCCCCAGCTTCTCAGAGTAGCCTTTCACCTGACTGACTCAGGCACTCACACTGTGCCAGTCTCAGGGAAGGGTTGCAGGGTGCGTCTCGCCTCTGCTGTCTCAAGGCAGACACAGGCCATCCTCTCCTGGTTACCTGGACACCACTTTTCTCCACACTAAGCAATGATGCTAAGGCATGCTGATGCCACCATGGACTCTTTGGCAGTGGACACCCTCCTGGCAAGCAGGGGCAGGTAGGTTTGGATGGACTTGCTGGGGCTCCTGGGGAGAGTGCTGGCTTCCTGGGGAGACACTGCTCCATCCCAAAGGAGCCATTGTGTGTGCTATACTTCGGCTTTTCTGTGCCATTACCATAAACCTTTTATATTGCCTGATAGGCTTTGTGCCTTAGAAGTCCTGGAGGACTAAACCTGAAACAGAGATGGCGTGGACCAGCCCCTCAACTGGTGTAAATCAGCAGCAGTTCCGTGAAACCAACTGAATCGTGTTGGTTTAGATCAGCAAGTGGATCACAGATGCCATCCAGCTTTTCCACCTGTGACGCAATGTTTTGCTCCCTTGTTGTCCATTTTAGTAAGAGGAAACATATACCAGTTTTCCTAAAGAAATGCAGTTTTTTTCCTGATCTTCTTTATTTTAATGAGGATGCCTAAGGTGAGAGAATCCCAAACCAAACACCTTCATCCCACCTGCCTCCAGCTCGCAGATATTTGTATTGCTCAGACCCATGCTGTGAGGCTGACACTTGGCTCTGCATCAGGTTGAATGAACCAAAATCCCCTATATCAGTATGCCTGTAGTTGGGGGCTGCTTTGGTACCAAAGTTGAACATTACACTTACAGCCCCAGTGCTTTTGCTTGTAGTCAAAAATGTCACAGCATTAACGCCTCTATGCAGTTCCAGGGATCCTTTTGCCATCTGTCCTAGCACAGAGGTGAACACAACAGCCGAGCAGACAACATTGCTGCCTGCTTCTCGCTGTCTTAAAACAGAGCTTTTTGCACCCATCTGTTTGCATGTCCCTGCACGCAAGGCTGTTCCCTGGCAGAGTTATCCTCCCAGACAGACGGCTTTGCACTGGGGACTCATCTCAGCCTGCAGGCGGGAAGTTTGCTGCAGTTCCTAGGGTAACGCCTTTCCCAGGAGGTGGGGGAAGTGCAGATGGAGGCCACTGCTTTTCCCCACAATGCGAAGCAGTTTCCACTGGGAAATCCATGAGTGAGGTTTTGCTCCGTGCAAACCACAGCCTTTGGTTCTGTTTCCAACCCACCACCTTCTCCGGGGCTGCCTTTCTGTCAGCTGTCCCCTCTCCTCAGCCTGGCCTACCACTGGTGTTTCCCCCTTCCCACTTTGAACAAATGCATGTTGAAATTGGGGCTGGCTGAGGAACAGTGTTTGCTCCTCAGCCCTGATGGACCCTGACGCAGGGAGCTGGCATAGCCCCAAGCCACCTGCTTGTGAGAAGATAACAAGAGGAACTGCCTGTCGCAGATTAGTTAGAGTCTGACCAAACAGTTGTGTTATTCTTCCAGGAATTAACGTCCACATCTTTACCACCTTCTTCCTATAAATGGGATTCAGGAACTGATAATTCCTTAGTGCTCTCTTTCTGGTATTTCTTAACAGCATAAAAATGACAGCCATGATTGTAGCCCTCCAAGGAGTGCCACACTGCCCTGCAGAAGACTTGGCCACCCCTTGGGGTAGTACAGAGCCAAGCTTCACAAAAGTGCATTCAAAAACAATAATCAAGAATTTGATTTATAGTGGGGAAAATAAAGCATCCATGTCTTAAATGGCAGTGGTGCTGGCTTCTGCAGAGCTCCAGGAGGGAGCTGGCTATTCCCATGCCAAGCCCTGTGTGTGAGGCACAGAGCAATGGCTGTGGCTCTTTCGTCCCAGGCAGGAGAGCTGGAATGATGACAGTGTTTCCAGCAGCTGACTTCTGATGTACAGAAAATGGACAGATTAGGCCATGTGTGTTCATGCAGCCAAGCAAATTATTTGGTGAAAGTCACACATCTGAGTAATGAAATGAGGCTTCTGTAGGGAGCTGGTACATCCTCCTGGAACAGTTCTAAATGGGAAGAGATTAGAAATCAAAGGGAGGTGGGAAGTGTTTCTTTTTTCTTAGAGTGTTAACTTACTAAAAAAGACTTATTTCAAACAGACTGCTAATTTTTACAGTTCAAATCTTTCTACATTTTGCACATGCTCATTTTCACTGTTTTATCTGTTTCTCTTGTCCTTTTTATGGCTCTTTCTTTCAAGCAGTACTTAGTAAGACTTTCTATTGCAAAGGAAATCTTGGCTAAATATAGTAGTGAAGAGGAGGTTGTTTAAGAGCTGCTAGGTATTCTACATCTCTCTGGTATTCCCTGAACGTTTATTTCAACCAAGACTTTTCCTTTAAGGAAAACACCATTTTTCAAGGGGAAAGCTCACCAAAGAAACGCAGTAACTGGTACAATACCTAAGACAATTTTTCACTGTTACATCAGTAATTGCAAAGCCATCAGTATCCCCCATGGGGGCATATCCTTCCTACTGTCTACAAATGGAGAAGATTGGCTGTAGGTCCTCCTTTGCTCCTGAAAGCAGGTGCTGCATGGCCTCAGCCAGTGAAGATCAGATGTGCAGGTGACCTTCTCCCTGGTCCTTGGTCCCACCAGTCAGTGAGCAAGCTCACACTGATGCCAGCGGGGCCTGAAGAAGGCTGCCATGGCCACACTTCTGCAGTGGTGGCTTGGAGGAGAGCACAGGGAGGGTCAGAGAGGCCAGGCAAAAGTGAACAAGCACGAACCCAAGAGAAGTGACAAAGGAGTGGACAAAGGCAGGTGGCAGTAGGGCAGGAACAGGCTAAGCTATTTCTGAAATTACTTTTTTCCTGAGTCTGTTTCTGATGGATGCTGTGCAGGTGGTACTGATTCACAGGCTGTGGGAGGTACATCCCAGCTTTCACCACAGCCTCAGCTGTGCATCCCTTCCCAAGCTGGGGTAGCACTTTGCACTGGCAGAATGAGTAGGAGTGGGCGTAGGACAGGGCTTTCCTGGAGAAAGGAAAGATCTTCACAGGACAGTGCTCTAGGGCACAGCCTTGAATGATAGCCACCTGGACATCCCTAGGCACAGCCCCTCTTTGCCAAACCACCTGCTTGGGGCAGAACTACAGGTACCTGAAATGCTGGGGGCAGGATCACCCACATCACCTATGTCCCTGTCAGCAGGACCTTATGCCTTGCTCTGGGAGAAGGCTCCTGTCCCTTGCTCCCAGACAAACCATCTCATGGCATGACTCACACCTCCGGGTCTCTTCTGTCTGTTTGTCCCTCCCTCCAGGGAAAGTCTCTGGCAAGCAAGCGCCTCACGGGCCTGATGCAGTCCTCCTGACAGCTTCAGCCAACCGCCCCACAGAAGAGACATCTGGGACCGCTGCTGGGGACGGGGCATTTCAGGGAGAGCAGGTCCCTGTGGAGGAGAGAGCCAGAGCGAGTGGAAGCAGAGAGCCACATGCCAGAGGAGCGACTCTTCACAGTTTACACCGACACTTTCCTGCCTGCACAGCTCTGTAAGGACACTAAGCTCTGTGCAGGTGCTTTGTTTCCAACCAAGGTTTGGAAGAGCACACTTCAGCATACACAGGAGGTCAACAAGGCAAGGGCTTGCTGCCTCATTATTTAAGGAAACAGACCCAACCACAACTTGGAGAAAGAAGAGCCAAGAGAGATTGGTATTTTCCTGCATCTCTTCTCTCCCTGGCACAAACATGGCTGTAATAGATGGCGCTGCAATCTCACTTGCTCCCTTTCTTGTGGCCGCCTGGATCCAATAAAATATCTGCTGGAAGCCGCTTCTTCTTCTCACAAAATCTCAAATGCATTTCTCCTGCAGATTCATTGACTTTGTTTTTCTTTCCTATGTTTCTCCTCCTTTAAAGCAATGGGGGAAAAAAAGGCACTATTTAAGTTGATCACTCATTGTCCTTCTGATAGCATGTGGCATGACCAGAGATGACGACCAGATCCTCAGCTGAAGTTAAGAGAGCAGGACTGGTTCTCATCACCTGAGGATCTGCCCCATTGAGTCTGACTCTGATCCTGGTGCAAATCCTCTGATGTCGGCAGAATTGATCTGCATGTATGCATAGTGCAAATGTGATCAGACTCTGCCTGATGCTCAAAAAGTCATGTTTTAGATGTGCAATGCGTGCACACACACACACACACATACACAGTATTTTAAAGTGAGTTGTTTTATATAGTATTTAATTTTCTATTTATTTAAGGGTTTGAATACTTAATCAATGATGGATGTTCAAGCTTTACTCCAAGCAGATAGAACTGGATTCCAGCTCCAATCACAGAGGGCCAAAATCTGCGCACATGTATACAGGAAAAGGCAACTCTGATGTGGGCAGGTGTCAAAATTTAGGCTAGAGTGAGATGGGACCAGGAGAACCAGGGTGTGAATGGGCAGGGCGCTGGGTCTCTGGTGACCCTTCCTAAACAGCAGCACACCCAGCTGTGATATCATGCTCAGATAACTGATCCTGCTGAGAAGCATCATTGTGAAATTGTACCATTGGAGGAAACGAGCTTCCGCTAAAACTCATCTGACTTAGAGCCCATGAATGCAACAGCAAGAGATGACCCAGTAGCTTGTTTCAAATTGTTGGGAGTATGGAGGTTGGGATGAGGACACAACTGAAGTGACTTTAATAAAAAGAACCACTTATACTAGCTGCAGATAGGAAAATGGCCTGCATTCACATACAGTATATTGTCTATATATGAAATTTTCAAGACTCGGTTGACTTAGTGCCACAAAACCTCCTGTATTTGCAAGCAGTTCAGATCTGAAACATATGCGAAACTAGACATTTCTTTGTCTTCTTCAGTCATGCCAAGGCAAATTGGTGTCTTGTACAGGTGGTAGAAATTGCTATACAGCTACAAGTCTGCATTCCTACCTAGGCAAAACCATCTAGCTGAGTAGACAGCTGGCTATCAACAACATTCACTTCTGAGGCAAGTATTATTCTAATATCTAAGGCCTATGTATGCACAAAATAATGCCAGCATAGTTTCTGACAGAAAAAGGACCTTCCGTCTTTACCCATGACAGTTCTCACTTTGATACCTCTTTTTTTTTCCCAGGAAACTATTATTGATTATAGCTAAAGTTCATACACCTGCATGAATGTACAGTAGAATCTTGAGTATGATGTTTGTTCTTGGCACATGCCGATACCTTAAACGGCCTGCTACCTGAGGCCTTCAGACCAAATTCATCCTACACATACATGACACACAAGCAAGTTCCAGGACTGCAGAACCACCATGGAAGTGCCTGGACATTCTTGTGGTGCCCTGCCCCTGAAGGAGATATTTGGTCCCCTCCAAATTGTCACTTAACTGTCCTTGTAGGACCAATTTGTCCTCTGTTGCCCATTTGGCCGAAGGGTTCCCTCAGGAAATGGCAGGTCTTCATGTAATAGGCTCACTTGTCCATTCATGCATATTTATGTGTGCCCTTACACTGTCCCTATATGGGGATTGGCTCTTCTCAGAGCCTTTTAAACAGTGGTTTTGTCTCTGTCAAACCTGCCATTGCCATGCGTCGCTGGAGCTCTGCAAACCAACAGCTCCAAGGTACTCTACAGCTGGTGCTGCCAAGCCTTTCCATTGGAGGTCTGTCTTGTGAACCCTCAAACTGGTCTGCCGAGCTTTCCTGAGTGACATATACATTAAAAGTGTGAAACTCTGGTGTGTAGCAAGGAGCAGACATGGTATTGTGTTACCAGAGGGTCTCTACTTTGCAGTGGGTTCCTGACACTGAAGGGGTTGTCTCCTGGGGGAAGGATGGGTAGCTCCGTGGAGGTAGTCCTAGGTGTCCTGCAACATGGAGGCATATGTGGGCAGGACTGGAGGATGCTGGCAGAGGGACAGGTGGAATTTGGGTTATGGACTGTGCAAGGAGCAGTAATGCCAGACTTTAACTTGGAGTTGTGCCACTGCCCTGTGAGCAAAGCACCCTGCTCTGCCTTTCCTGTTTCATTCCTGCAGGACCATCATGTTGGCTGCTGCAGTATTTTGCCTGTGGGGAATATGCTGTGTTTGAACAGTTAAGTGGATGGAGGGAATTCTTGCAGACACAGAGAGTATGCATATGGGTGTGCATCAGGGGGCCTGGATGCTGAACAGCTTGCCATTTAAATGCACACTCGTGCAAGCTAATCTGCTCAATAATGGCTAGCTGAGCGGACAGAGCGGCATATTCTCTGGAGAGAAGAAAGCTCTGCTCCTCATTTTCTGACTAAATTTCTCCAAAAACAAACATGAGAGTAGACAAGGCCTTCTCCTGGCAACACATATGAACTGTTCTACATGTGTCTTTTACTTCACATATGGTGATACTAACATGTAACTACTTCCACATGAACCGCATCCTTGAATTATTGCTTTTTAATGACATTGCTTTTTCCAAGTGATGCTACTCATGTACACCCAGCAGTATCCCACTGAGCATTGCAAGCAGTAATCTGCTGGTTTATGTGTCCCATATCTTCCAACTATCTCATCATGCTGAAGATGAGTTAGGAAATCAGCTTTCCACCTCTGTTTATGTTCTAAATGGCATAATTTCAAGGAAAGACAGTCTGGAAAGCTTTTATGATGTTCATGCTGTGCAAGCTAGCTACAATGCTTCCCATACTTACAGGGCTATGGCTGTGAAATGTGGCTGTACACTGTTATTTGGATGATAGAGTATCCAGAGCATTCATGGCTATTGTGGCAGAACAGCACCAGGACAAGCACTAGGAAGGTTCAACAAGCCTGTGCAGACAGCATTAGGCTAAAGCAAGTGAATTAATGTACTCTCAGTATAACTCAGTGCTAAGATCCCATAGAGTACTGTAATAAAATGGTAGCAGGGCAACCATAAAAAGTGGCAGTAAGCTGACATAATAATACCAGAATAAATGTAGCAATAAGGTAACATAGGCCGCTGCAGTAAAGTAGCATTTTGATAATGCAGCAATAAGACACAACAGGATGCTGCAGTAAATTAGTTTGGGGAATAAGGCAGTAATAACCATGTGTGTGGACAAACAGTGGTACATTTGTACCAGGTACTGCAGCAATAAAGATAACACAAGGTGTCCTAGTAATAAGTTACTACAGTAACAACAACATGATGCACTGTAAAGTCATATCAGGATGCTTCTATGCTGCAATCAAATCCTACAAGAGGTGGTAGCAAGACAATGAAGGCAAAATATACCCCATTTCAGATTGCAAAACTTGAATCAGTTTTCTGCACCATAACCCAAATTCTGGAATGATCTCAGCAATACAAATTCTCTCATTCCCCACTTTCAAGGAAGCTGAGGCAAGTGTTCCCCCATCCAGACTGTTATTTTGGTATGAAAATATGAAATTGACTCATTGTCTCTTCAGCCAAATTGTCACAGACTGTGGTGAAGTTCTCTGTTTAGTCCTACTCAGGTGAAACTCCAGATGGTTTTGGTAAGTCCTTTGCCTTGGAAAGGATTTGGCTCTCTCATTTTCTGGCATGGGTGATGCTTTTAGCCTAAAATTATTTCTGGTTTGGGTGGGGGAAGGGGAACCCAGGTACAGAACATCTGACTGTACTAGTCCGTTTCCTGAAATGCACAAATAAATTGAGCATCCTGGAAAAGTCAAAGCCACAAGGACCAAATCTGTTCTGTCTGTCATGCATTCATTCGCACATGAATAATCCTGCTGGATACATCCATGGACAGGGCTTGGCCTAACCTTGTTCTCAGTGTCTCCAGCTGAGTGGCAGAAGTGGTGTGTCTTCTCAAGTTTTTTGGGTTTTTTTATATTATCTCCTTTCCTGCTTTTCTATACTTTTTTAATAATTTCACCTCATACTCTGTATGAAATGTTCATAGAAAAAATTAGTTTGCCATGGGACAATATGCAGCATAGTGGGCAAAGAGTAGATGTGTGCGTTTGCTGTCTTTGTACCCTTAAGTAGAGGGGTAAAGCATTCTGGAAAATACCCAGCAACCATTGTTATACTCAGTAATCATCAGGCATAAGGGTTTAGTCAAAGCATCTACATCAACAGCAAGACTTGAATGGAGTGTGCGTGCTAGATAACAAGATGGTCTCCTGGGAAAAGGATGTAAATAGGGCACCACTGCAGACTCATGACTAGCAGGAGCAGCTCACAGCTGGCTCTGGCTCCTTCAGTCAGTCCCAACAGATAGGAATTTTCTGCCACATCTTTCTGAGTTTGTGCACAAAGACTTTGCTATCCCTTTATGTGGCTTCCTCTGTCTCTAGCTGACTGCTCAGTTCAAGTTTTGAGCAGTGTTCTGATGCTGCTTGGCTTGGCTCTTGCCTTAAACTCCTTGGCTTGCTTTTATTGTGGTTTAATGATTAAGCAGGATTATTAAAGTAGAGCTCATAGTAGGGTAAGATAGGCTAGGTTATCATGATTTCAGCATTTAAGCTGCGAGCAATTTTGCAGCTTCTCAACACTGTTTATAACCTGAGACGGAGAACAAGCAAGGTGGCTGCTCAGCAGAACACTGAGCTGGTAAACAATACACTATCTTCATGCCCACACGTACTTTGAACTTACTGGTGAGGAGAAATGCTTTGTAGTGAGAAAAGTAATCTCACGGCAGGGGAGAGTCAGACCTGATCAACTTTTCCATGTGATACAGATTTTGCTTTGCCAGCCCCTAGCATCTGCAAAGCTCACAGCTAAGAGCCAGCAACCTTCTAATCCTGCTGCTAAGCTTTGGAAACAAGCTTTTCAAAGGCTGTCTTTACACAGCAATGCTATTACTTGAAGCCCTTTAATGTGAATTTGTGGCTATTGCCACAAGTGTCAGTGTAGTTGCCCTCTGTATTTGCAATAGGAAACTGTGGATACACTCCAAACAGAGGGTGGATGTTAGTGGGCAGAATTTAGGGATTTGCCAGTGCAGTCCTGTCTGGGGACCCAGAGGACACGCTGAAACATCTCGTGTGGCATAGGACAGTTCTGTGAGCAATGGCATTGTTCTTTGAATATCATTAGCTGTCAGCAGAGATACTAAACTGAGATTCTCTTTGGGGACTTAAACCATGCCATCCTTCAATAAATAGTAGGTGACCACTATCCCTGAGCAGCGCCTTCTGTGGGTGTACTAGGAAGTCCTCTTGTGGACTGGGATTTCAGGAGTGGTTATTTCCTTTTGGATCCTCACCAAGATATCTCATGTCCATCCACATGCAGGTTATTCCCACATGCTGCATAGCTTCACAGCACAGCACTATGGATGTCTGATTATTGTCATGGTTCAGCATGAGTCTCTTGCCACGTGGATTAAGGCACACCAGATAAAAAAAACCCAAATTATATTTTATACACCACATCATTTCCACTAAAAGTGCCTGGAATTCTGAAATCTGCTCTTTGGGGATCGTTTAGGGCCAAACGAGGCACTGTGGGATTTTCCTCTGGGAGGGAAAAGTTCTGAAGGGCCTCCTGCCCCTAGGTGTAACTGAAGGCAACCAGAGCAGGGCAGCGAGCCCTGTCCGTGGGGACTTGCCCAGCCCCAGAGGCTCCTCGCGTCTCCGCAGGGCCCGTCCTGC
>NW_008662702.1:0-11901 GCF_000695815.1 Acanthisitta chloris
TGAAAACCTCCAGGGATGGTGAATCCACCACCTCCCTGGGCAGCACATTGCAATGCCTGAGCACTCTCTCTGTAAAAAATCTCTTCTTAATATCCAGCCTAAACCTCCCCTGGCAGAACTTGACTCTATGCCCTCTTGTCTTACACTGGGACAACCTAAGTCCAGGGCTCCACATCTGGGGATCCCACCTGGGCATCCCACCCTGGGGTTTCATTCCACAGCCCGAGGGTACCACCCACTCAAGGTCTGATACTCAGTCTCACCCAACCTCCCGGGGGTCCCATCCACTCAGACATCCCACTTGAGGATCCCATCCCCAGGTTCATCCCACCACTCAGGGTCCCCCAGTCCTGGTGGATGACTCTGGCAGATGGAGATGCTGATCCCCTCGGCCCCTCACAGCATCTCTGGTTTTATTTCAAGCTATTTTGGGTGGCAGATTGGCAGAGCTCTCCCTGGTTACCCACAGCAGCTAACCTGCTAGCACAGCTCAGGGGCTGCATCCCTCCCAGAGCTGAGACCTGCCATTACCCCTTGCTGTCTCACTGTGTCCTTTCTCCACCCCGAAGCTCAGCAGCAGCACTGGCTTTGCTCCCTGTTTGCACTGAGGCTAGGCAGGGAAATCTCAAGGCAAGACAGGAGCTGCTTTATGTCAGGCACTGAGCAGCCAGGTCAGGACCAGCCTCATCCAGGGGGCTGTGGTATACACAGACAAGTTAGAGCAAGGGAGAGAGAAAAAATAATATAATGGGAAATGATCTGGAAGAGTCAGTCACGAGGCCATTGTTAAGATAATTCCTTGCTTGCCATTAGTAAATCTTCAGCTTATCCATTTGTCCCCTTTTCATGGTTCAGATTGCTCCTTCCTTTTGAATTTGGCCCAAAATAACTGCTGCAAACAAGCTGGTGGCTCCATACCCAGAGGTTCCTTCTCAGTGCCAAGCACCAAGTAATCAGGGACTAACAAGCACAAGTCTTTGCTGGCCTAAACGGTGGTGATAATGAGCATCACACAAAACTGCCCAAAACACTGTGTTTGCTGCCCGCTTTTAACCCTGCTGCTCTCACACTGTTCAAAGCCCACACCAACCTCCACACCAGGTGAGGTTCCCACAGTGCTGCTGCTGTGACAGAGCTGGTGAGCATCACCTCAGCCACCTGCAGCTCCCAGCCATGCAGGTTTTCATGTCCCACTGAAGCCAGGGTGGTTCTCTGGAGCTTCTACAGCATATTTTTAGTTTTAATTAGCACAGTAAAAGAGAGAACCTCTGATTTATTTTTATTTTTCACGGTGGAGTTGGCAATTTGGCAAAGAGCAGAGACAGGAAGGTGCATCACTGGGAGCTGAGCCAGTTGTGAGGATGAGGAGGGTCCTGGTGCTGTGATGTGCTGCTTTCCTGCACAGCTACAGGGCAATAGCTCTTCTACTTAAGCACCAATGAATTCCTTATTTCTCCTCCAGCCTGAAGATGTTTTCATGCTTGCCTGAACCTCCCTCAGTGGGATTTGTCTGCCATCACCCTCAGTGCCATCTCAGGGGGGGGCTGAGCACTGAAGCAGCTTCCCTGCTCTGCCTGCCTCAGGTCCCTCATCTCCACCCCAACTGCTGCCTCATCCCCATCACGACTGAGCGTGGAGCTGCCTCTTAGGATTTGTCCTGCCTGCAGTGAAGTCTCCTCTGTTCCATGACCTGGGCACAGCAGCATCCCACTCTCCCTGCTCATCCTCCTGCTGCAGCTCCCTGTGTCTTGAACCCTAATTTTGGGGCCAAAGAGTGGTACACACAGGCAGAATTAAACCCTCAATGGAGCTGGGAAACAACACACCTGAGGCAAAGCTGAGGGAGGCTCAGAATCCATGGATCTCTGCTATGGGGTTCTGCAACATTCAGGGGTGGATTGTCCAGAGAATCTAATTAGGAATGAGCAGACCTTCCCAAGCTGTAATATGCCAAGTAATTAAGTGATTAGTATTGATTGTTGGAATGCCTAATGAGCAGTTATCACCAAATGATTAATTAATCCAATCAAAAGAGTAATAAAAATTCTGCAGGTGTGATTATATCTTAGATTCAATGCACAAGGGCTGCAGGATCTCTCCCCACGGTGCCTGTCTCCCCTTTCTATCCCACACACTTAGGATGCTCTTGCTCCCACAGCATCCTGCTTCTGTGCAAGGGGTCCCTCCCCTCCCCAAAAACCCCCTGGCAGTGCCAGGCTGTGCTCCTGACAAGCACCCAGAGCTGTGCTGTGTGGCTCAGAGGTGGGGAAGGTTCTCCCGCAGGAGCTCTCAGCATCCAGCGGGTGCGGAGAGCAGCCGGTGTTGATCTCCACCCTGGGGATTCTTTAACTCACTCCCTTGATTAAGTCGCTTCAGTTTCTCCGGGTCAAAGCCCTGCTAATCTCGGCTAAGCCCGCAGTGTGCCGCACGCGGCTCTCTGATCACTTCCCAGCCAGGCGGTGGCTCTGCGGGCACGTCCCCAAGAGCACTGTGCCCTCGGGACACGGCAGCTCTCGGGGCAGCCACAGCCCTGTAGCGTTCATTTGCTGGCCCGTAATGTTTACCTGAATAAATGATAATGAATAAATTATCTTCCCAGCTAGAGCTAGCAGCAGTACAGAGCAGCTCTGACTCGTGGGAAAGGATCCCACCCACCCATCCCCTCCAGAGCCTTCCTCTGGGTGGGATGTTGGTGTTGGGTGGCAGCCAAGGACAGCACAGCTCAATGCCATCACCCACAGTGCCCGGAGCTGCTGCTTGGCAGGAGGTGCAGGACTCAGAACTAAAAGAGAGGCACGAACTCACCCCCTGCCACACTCTCCCTTTTCCAAGTGATGCCACCAGGATCAGCCCCACAGCCACCAACCAGAGGGATTTCTACCCTGGGCACACAGCATTCCCAGGCACTGCCACAGCTCAGGAGATGATGCATCCAGGCTCTAATGCTCTTTTCTGTGCATCCTTTAAGGATCTGAGGCTGATCACCCATGCTTCCTGCGTGGCATCCACAGCTGGCTCCGCTGCCTGCCGGGCCCTGAGCACAGCAGTTATAATTAGAAATGCTAATCAGCTCTTGTGTTTCTGGCTTGACAGCCCTGCCACCCCCAGCACAATCTTCCCTCCAATCTGTCCTGTGTTCGTCCCCTCTGCTTCCCCTCCAAATCCCTGCTGCTTGTAATTAAGCACTATGGAATTAGAGGAGTGGAAAGCTGGGAGTGCTGGGGCTCATCGGATGCTTTAGGCCAAAAGTGCAGCCTCCACAGAGCTCCTGGGTTGTTGGGGATGGTTTGGGGGTATCAACTGCCATTCACCACTAGCCCCTTGGGCTGGGGACACCCCAGGGATGTCCCTAGACCAAGGGCTCTGCTGCAGGCAGTGCTGGGGTTAAAGGCAAAGGGTGGTGGCTGTGGCTGGAAGCCTTGTGGCTCTGCCAGCCCAGCAGTTCTGGAACGAGATCTGCTCTCATTGGGATTTCCATCATGTGCCAACCGTGGGCGCTTCCCAGCCAAGAAGGAAAAAGAGCTTGTAAAGGAGCTCAGAGAAGAAGGCTGAGCAAGCAGATCTTCACACAGGATTAGCTGGTTATGAAGTTGTTCAGTGTCATAGCCTGTGCTGGGAGACACAACACAGGGGATTCCTTCCTTGGTGGTGCCCACAGACAGCCCCTGCCAGGCCCCAGTCCCTGAGCTACAGTGCTCCTGTGGCTGTGAGAGGCAGAACACAACTTTCTCCCCGGGTATTTGGCTCCCAAAGTCAGGTTTGACTGGGAGGCTGTTCCTCGGAGCAGGCACAGGGCTCAGCTGGCCTTGGAGGACACAGGTGGGATGAGCAGCTCAGCACTCAGTGTGGACACACAGGCCAGTGTGCTGGGAGAGGGACAGAATCCAAATGCACCCGGCTCGATGCCAGCTGTTCAGCACTTCTCTGCCCAGCAAACACAGCCAGTGGCATCACAGCATGGCACAAGCCAAGCAAAGGCTGGTGGTGCCTCACCCCACAGGTGCCATTCAGATGCTCACAGACATCCCTGCAGCCTCCTGGGGTTGTGCCCAGGGTGCTGATGTGTTAACAACAGGTTGGGCTCTACCAGTTGATATCTGAACCACATCAAATAACCACAGCATCGGGAAAACACAGCTGTGCCAACAGGGAGTAGGAAACCAATTTTATCTGGAGCCACAGCCCACATGAGCCATGAGACATCACAGCATCTCTGAGTGGTGCTGTGCTGGGAGAAAAACACACACAGCTCTTGGATTTTAAGTCAACTGTCATCTTCCAGGTGCTCTTTGTTTATCAGCCTCGGAGAGGCTGCAGTTTGAAGGGTTGATGTGCAAATAGTTTTCAAGCAGGCAACAGCTGTCTGAACAAAGGAGATCCCCCTCATCTCCCTGCTCAGGACCCCCACACATGGCCACACTTCACCTGGGACACACATCCCATGCCTTGGGCTGATGGTGGGATGTGGGAAGCAGCAAAGCTCTCTCTCTCCTCCCCACACACAGAGAAGTGGGAGAAACAAGGAGATATCCCAAAAAGGGAGGAGGAGGGACAGGACATGGTGTATCCAATGGTGATGGACTCATGAAAAGGCACCAGCAGCAGAGGCAGCTGACTGGGAAAGCTCTGGGGAGAAGTCAGATTGGATTTGTCATGACTAATTGAGTCCCTCCAGCACAGTGGTGCAGGTTCCACACGTGGCATGAGCAGGGGCCTGAGCATCCAGGAATTAATGAGGGTCTGACCCTGTCTGCACAGCCACTTGAGTTTTTCCAGTGCAGACAGCTGGCTTAAGAGGCCTCTTTATTCTTTACATATCAGATCAATCGGGATAGTTATAATCTAGTCCTGGTGAAAGCTCTGAGCAGACTTTATTGCCCAACTAGCTCAAGGGGAAAAAAAGCAAGCAAGAGGGAGAGGTCATGCTGAACTATTGATCGTGCAGGCAGTGGTGCTGCTCCCAGGATGGCCTCTGAGAGAGCTCACCCGGGACAGTTTGCCTCTATCTCCTGCTAATGCTGCTCCATTGATCTTCTGTGACAAGCAGCAACTACAAGACTTTTTTAGCCAGAGTCATTAGGAGACATTAATCAATAACAGAGGAAACAGAGAGACAGAAACTGTTTGGTTCATGGAGACATATTCCCCATGTGGATTTTAGCCTGCTGAGGTGCTCATGGTTTACTTCCAGGGAGGTCTGCCAGGAAAAGAATTCACCTTGTACTGTACTCTGGCACTTGGAGGAGATCCTGAGCCAGTTACAACACGCTGGCAGCTCTGGCAGGTTGTGCAATGAGAGGGGACCAGCTGGGGAGTTTGTGGCATCCAATTCCAGGTACCCCAGCACCCTGAATCACCCAGACTCTCTGTTCCCACACAGGCACCCCTGGAAGAGCTGAATACTGATTCCACATGCCCAAATTGCTGGGTGCTGGTTTCATGTCACGCTTCTACTAAACAAAGTTGCCAGCTGGAAGTGGTGCAACAGGTCCCAGCAGCCTGCTCAGTGATCCAGCCCCTGTGTGAGCTCAGCTCCTGCCTGGTGGCTCAGGCTGTGGCTGAGTTCATTCCTGTGGCAAGACTGGAGTTGTTCACAAAGGAAACAGTCTTTGGGCTGAAAAGCTGCTCCCCTCCCTCCCGCCCTGCCCCACGGTGTCAGTACATTTCCACTGCTCTGTGGTGGCAACACCCCTTTTTCTTCTCCAGGTAGCTCCTGTGCTCAGCCCCAGCAAGAGTCTGTGCAGGTGCTGGAGCTTGTTTTGCCTTGGAGAGGTGGAGAATGGGGCTGGAGACATGCTCAGGAGCACCAGGACGGGATCACCTTCAGAGGTGATGGAGAAGGCAGATGGTGGGACTGGCACCAGCAGAACAACCAGTGGCCTCTTGTCAGTGTGGGGCTGGGGAGGTGCTGTGGCTCCCCACGGCTGGAAAGGCTGAGCTCAGCTGCAGGAACAGCCCAGTGATGCAGAAGCTGAGCTGATGTTTGATTGCACTCATGGACTTAGACCAAAGGCCCTTTAGTCCTGCTGTGTGCCACGGAGCTGGCACACCCTGCAGCAGGTGCCAGCAGGTCTGACAACCTGGAAATGCCACGCTCAGCACACTGTTCCCTGCCAGTTGGAGGGAGCACGGGGAGAGAGCACGGCTCAGCTATGAGGGCCTGCTCTGAGCAGGTACCGAGGGATGCTTCAGAGTAAGGGAAATGCCCTTTTGGAGGCAGGGATGGAGATCCCAATGGACATCAGCTTCCTTCTCCTCTCCAGGCACACCTTGCCCCGACTCCCACAGCCTCCATCTCCCTCTGCAACACAGTCATTACTGCAGCTCCCTGGGGAAATGGGATCTTCACTGTTCCTGTAATTACACACACATCCACAGCAGCAGGATCAAGGCAGCAGGAGAGGAGGGGATGAGATCACTGGCTCACAAGCAGGTTGTGTCAGCAGGGAACACTCAGGAACGCACTAGCCATAAGCACCTGGAAGCCAAGCCCTGAAAACACACACACAGAGCTCAGCACCATCACCTGAATCCAGCCCAGATGGGACATGTTATACTGTTCCTGGCCAGGGGCTCCCTGAGGAGAGAGGTTCTGCTGTGGGAGATGGAGCAAACCCCTCTCCAGTCTCACCCAGCAAGAGAAGGTCTTGGCTAACAGCTCTGCCTTCACTGCTCAGTCCATCAGTCTCCAGGTCAACCACCCAAACCCTTCTACCAGCACAAAATCCATCAGGAACAATTTGATTTCTTTTATTTACACATGACATTTGGGAAAAAGCCTAATCCTATTGCAACTGGGGGGGAAAAATGGATTCCAATGTTACATCTTTAGGTCTGGAGGAACAGCCAGATGAGATTCTGTTTCCAAGGCTGTGTCCTGTGCCAGGTACACTCTCCTTCCACTCAGAGCCTTACCTGGGGTGGCTGGTACAGAGAACAAGTGCAGGGGTATTTCCAACCTGGGGTACAAATGCAAATGCAGCAGTAAGATCTTGCAGCGTGATGTTTTCATTGCCTCCTGTGTTTGGCAAAGTCTGCCAGGAGGAAAATTAAAAGCCAGTGCTGGGTGGGGTGTAAGCCCCAGCAGCAATCCTTGCCTGATGTGCACTGACTCTGCAAGCACCAATCTCCAGCCTGACAGCCCTGGCACTCCATGGAGCTGCTGCTGTGCCATTCCTCATGCAGATAAGCATCGTGCCAAATCAGTCTTGTGTCTTGTGTGGATTTAAATCCTCGTTTGAGTCTTTCAAGGCAGAGGTAATAGAAGCTCAGAGAAAGCATTTGCTGAGAAATGGTGTTAGGTGTGTGCAGCACCCACAGAGCATAGGGTGTGTGGGGCCCAGAACCTGCCAAGGGTCACAGGCAGATGTGAACATAAAACCACAAGTGGCTGGAGCAAACGTCCCAGCAGATAACCGTTACTTTCTCAACAGAGCTACTTATAGGTGAGTAAAGGTTACAGGAAGGAAGGTTTGGATTATCTATCAGCCTCTGAAAGTGTTTTTCTCTCTTAATTGTATGTTCCCAGAGTCAAAGTCCCTCGGGCTCTTTCCAGTGGAGAAACCCATCACCAGGCAGTTTGGCAATCGCATCCTTCTGGTTTTTTGTGTGACTGTTGCTCCGTTGTCCTATGGGCAGCTGCAATGCTCACACTCAAACCACACTGAGTCACCAGCCAGGTTCCTCTCTGAGTGTTTACAGGCACTTGTCACAAGAGCACTGACGTGTTATTACTCAGAAGACCAGTGACTACCAGGAGTGTGGCCACAGGGCAGCAGGAGCTAGCACAGAGGCTGGAGGTCAGTCTGAAGCTTTGCCCATGCTCAGCCATGGGCTCCACACAAGGAGCAGCAAGAGGACTTCACCCCCTCATGCACTGGTGTCCTTTGAGGCTGAAACAAGTGAAAGGGAAATGGGATTCACCCACATCCTTTGTACAAACTGCTTTTAACTGCTATCCTTGCCTTGCCCAGCAGCCTGCAGTGACCCTGCCCAGGCCAGCACAGCCCAGGGTAAATCTCTTTGCTGTCTTGGCTAGGGCAACACTTCCAAGAGGTTTCAGTGATGCCACCCCACTGCTGCCAGCCTTGCTTAGGGATGCAAAGATGGTCCTGGTTACAAGCCTGCAGTCCTGCCTATAGAGAAGAAAGTTACAGCAGCCTAACTATATCTGTACCACAGTTCTGGACTGTTTTGGGTACCCTGAGGTACACAGAGGTGGGACAGAGTGACACCAGATTCCGAGGCATCTCTCAAAGCTATCTGCTGATTGAGACAGGTGAAGAGGGAAGAGGATGGATGGATGGACTGGCAGAGGTCTGAAAGGAGTTATAGCAGATGCATGGATCATCTTATTGCCCCCAAGTCCTTGACAATAGAGGCTGCTCTGCACCAGCCAGCAGCAGGGGTTGGTGCTGAGCAGCTTAAGCAACCTGTGGCTTCATGCAATCAGCCCTTCCTGGGAGGGCTCCCCAGCCACGCACATGCATGACACGACGAGGCCAAGAACAAGGATGTTTGGCTGGTTGCTTCCTCCTCCTCCTCCTGCTTTAATGTCACCCAGCCCAGCTGCTGCTTTCAACACATGTCCCTTGGCAGGAGGCAAAGAGAAAAAGGCCAATGGGTAGAGCTGCCAAAGGTGCTGTGGGAAGTCAAGGGCAGAGTTATGGTGAGGCAGAGGGAGCAAGACACAGCTCTGCAGACAGATCCAGCCCTCCCCTGGCAGTGCACCCAGCACCCACCCAACCAGCCTTGAACCTCACACTGCTCTATGACCTGCTCAGCCCTGTGCAGTGAGGACAGGTGATGGACACATCTCTCCTGCCTTCCTACCCCTCTGAGTGCTTTCCTTCTCTTCCCTTCTCTGCTCACCTTCTCCCTGCACGCGTGGGAGATCTTCTCCCTGGCTCTATTTCTTTTCCAGTCAGGAGCTAGTCATCCACAGTGAGGTCACATGTTGTTTCCAAGGGAAGCAATAAATTTAGGCAAATAAAAGATTAAAAAAAGCACAGCCAGATTATTTTAACACATCAGTTAACTAAGGCCAAGGGTAGCACTTTCAGCAGACCCAGGCACAGAAATCTCAGCAGCAGCAATGCTGCATCGACCCTTCTGCTTGGGATTTAGAAGGTTGGAGGAGACCTCGAAGTTCTTCAAGTCCAACCAATAACCTGTCACTGCTGTAACCCCTAAACCCTATCCTCCAGTGCCAGATCCAGATCCTACTTTCAGGAATGGTGACTCCACCACCTCCCTGAGTAATCTCCTCCAGTGGGTTCTTGCTCCTACCAGGGATTCTGGGCCCTGTTTGGCCAGACTACCTTCAGGATACACTTGCAACACATCTAAACAACCCAGTCAGTAGTTTAAAGATGCAAAACACACAGTGCAATCTAGTATACTGGTTTTCTTAATGAACTTTGAACTGCTTCATCCTGACTGCTGAAGCTTGGGAGGGCAGGGCTGAGGTCAGCTTTGCCTCTGCCCCCAGCCAGCCACGTTTCAGGGGTGATGAGGCAATCCCTGTTGCGCTGGAGCTCACAGACCTCTTCCATCAGGCCGTTTGTTATGATAACGTTAACGCACAGGCTGTCGTCATCTGGCAGCACAACCTCCTGCCTGCTGAAACAGCTCAGCCTGACAGCTCTGCCTGCTAGCAGGCAGGCCCGTGTCTGGCTCCTAATCTGGCAGCAGAAAGCACTCCCCTTCCTTGAGCTACACACTGTCATCAACCATTTCACTCACGTTCCTCTAGATAATCTGCTGGGAAGCACTGGGAGAAGGGAATGGCAGCCAAGCTCCTTTAGGAGCACACACATGAAGGGATGTGCTGGGATTTGCACTGCAGATCCCTAAGGACAGCCAACATTTATGAGCTCTGTGGGTTGGCTGCATGATGCCCCAGCGACACATCACCAGTGACTTTCTTCCCGTGTCAACAGGAGTGAAAAGTCACGAGGATAACACAGAGTCGCTCCGGGCGCAGCATCTGTTCGGCTGCAAAGGTCTCAGTGACTTCCCAGGCATATGCTGGTTGGCACAGCACAGGGGGCAAGGCTCTCCCAACAGCCTGCACGACACAGGCTGGAGGGATTAATCTGATGCTGTATGGAGATGCTAATACAATAAGGGTTCTTTGTGGCATTAGCTGGAATCATGAGACCAGCTCTGTGATCTCATTGCCTGGCAGCTGTAGGGAGTGCCGGCCTGGAGCTCTGTGGAGGGAAGGAGTTTTGTCTCCTGCTTCAGCCACTGAAGCTGCTGCAGGGCAGGGAAAGTGCAGTGTGCTCTCCCTGTGTGCTGGTGACAGTTCGTGTGGGAACAGCACACAGCATCTGTTGGTGAATCCAAGGAGAGCTGAGACAACAAGGGGTATTTTACCCTTGTGAAGCAGCACTTTTCCTTGATTTTTCCAGCAAAGCTGTGGATGCCTAAAGGATGCTCAGAAACACAGGATCATGTCTTGCCCCAGTGGAGTCTCTGCCACCCACAGGACTGAGGTTTTGCTACAAAACGTGTTGCAAAACCTGCTGAGGCCAGTGAAGGTTTTGTGGTGGTTCCAGCAGACATGCTTTCATCTCCTGTGCCAGCTTTGCACCCACGGAGCTGCTGGGCCTCATCCTGCCCTAACCCCAGCACCAGCAGGGAAAGCTCCATCCCACTCAGCTTGTTTGTGCTGCTGGAAAACCAGCATCAAGCACCAGCAGAGAAAGTGGGCAAGATCACAGGCAGGGAGATGTGCCAAGGGGCAATCTGTCACAAAAATTCACAGCTAACCTAAGCTGACCTGTGATTTTTTGTGACAGACCCAAAGACCCTACATGGCACCACGAGGGACCCCCCAAAGAATCCATGTGGCACTATGAGGGATCAAAAGACTCTACGTGGTACTGTGAGGGGACCCAAAATCCTCCTCACCATGCCATGAGGCACTAAAGCTTCTATTATTCAGCCTGGAGAAGTCTCCATGGAGACCTTAGAACATTTTCCAGTACTGTAAGGGGCTGCAAGAGAACTGGAGATAGACTTTAGACATGTGATAGAACAAGGGGGAATGGCTTTAGACAGGAAGAGGGTAGATTTTCAGTAGATATTAGGAAGGAATTGTTCCCTGTGAGGGTGCCCAGAGAGGCTGTGGTTGCTCCATCCCTCGAAGTGTTCCAGGCCTGGTTGGATGGGGCTTGGAGCAACCTGGGCTAGTGGAAGGTGTCCCTGCCCATGACAGGGGGATTGAAACAAGATGAACTTTAAGATCCTTCCAATCCAAACCATCCTATGAGTCTGTAATTATGAAGAGCCCCAAAACCCCACACAGAGCCACAAGGGACACAACACCCTCTTCACCATGCCATGGGCACCCTGACCCACACAGCATCATCACTTGAAGAAGAACAATGAGGTGCTGGAGCATGTCCAGTGAAGGACAATGAGGCTTGTAAAAGGTCTAGAACACGTTGTACCAGGAAGGGCTGAGGGAGCTGGATTTGTTTAGTCTAGAGAAGAGGAAGCTCAGGGGTAACTTCATGGCTCTCTACAACCACCTGAAAGGGCTGGAGAGAGGAGGGGGATGGTATCTCCAGCCACGGCTGCAGGGAGAGGATTAGGGCGAACAGCCTTGAGCTGAGACAGGGGAGAGACAGAGTAGAAACCAGGAAAAAAAACTATTTTCACTGTTTGCATGGTTAGGGAAGCAGTAGAATCACCATCCCTGGAGGTGTTTAAGAAGCATCTTGACCAAGCAGTGGAAGACACGGTTTAGGAATCACAGTGAAGTAACAAGTTCACGGCTGGACTGGATGATCTTAAAGACCTCTTGGCTATCCTAGGAGCGAACCGCGCGGACTCTCCAGGCTGTCCCGCCCCGCGGACGGGAGCGACGGGGCGGTCCGTGCCGCCCACTTA
>NW_008662703.1:0-5355 GCF_000695815.1 Acanthisitta chloris
ATATATATTATATTATGTGTATATGAAGAACAGAGAGAAGGAGACAGAAAATAAACTGCAATGTCTCAGCATTCAAAAAGGAGAATATGGATACATGGACATAGCAGGAGACACACACATATACATATATATATTATCTATAGGAATATATATGAAGAATAGAAAGGGAGGCAGAAAATTAGCTGCAATGTCCTTGAGCATTAAAAAAGGAAAATATGGATACATGGACCTAGCAGGGCACACACACACACACACATATATATATATATAGGTATATATGTGAAGAACAGGGAGAGAGAGGCAGAAAATAAGGTGCAATGTCTCTCAGCATTAAAAAAAAGGGGAATATGGATGCATAGACATAGCAGGACACATATATATATATTATATATAGGTATTTATGTGAGGAACAGGGAGAGGGAGAAAGAAAATGAATGGAAACCTGTTAAATCAGGTGAAAAAATAGCTAAGCCTCCTCCAGCTTTGCAGTGGGAGCACATTGCATCCTGCCTTGCAACAAGGGGCTGGAAAATCCCCTACAAACTCTTGAAATCAGAGGCAGGAACTTCTGGAGAGGTGTTTGGAGCTGTTAGTTGTCATGGATTTTTAGCAGATATTTCAAAGACAAACAGGATCACTTGGGGTGGTTTTATAGCCAGGAGCTAATTCAGAATAATCCCTGCAGAGTTCTTCTTTCCCCTCTGGAATGCTGGGAATTCTGTTTCATAGACAATAAGAGAAAATGAAATATTTTTTTTTGCCCAGACATTTCAAACAACTTCTGACATCTGCTGGGAAATCACATTCCTGCCTACAAAGTCTGTAAGATGATATAAAAATCCCATAGAAAAGGAAAATCTGATTCTCCATGAAATTCTGAACAGTTTTAAAATTATTCCTGGGCATATTTATGCTGCATTTTTATAGAGCTTCCATGATTTCATGGCTACTCAGGGCCTTATTCCAAATCCCATGTTGTAAATGAAAAGATTTCCATTGTTTCCGATGGGTTTTGGATTAAACAGTTGAGGAACTTTCCATGAGACTAAAAATGGGAACCAATTCATTATGGAATCCCAGAGGTTCACTTGAAAAGCCTTTAGAGCAGATATTGTTCTCTCTTAAAGTCTGTGCTTGTCTTGTGCCTGCAGATTCTTACATATCTATTCATTTTGGGGTAAATAAACAGGCAGGAAAATGCTAATTTGATATTCAAATGCTCCTCTAAATGATGTCCTTAGGAAAATGAGCTCATTGAACAGGGATGGAATGAGCAGTTGAGATCTCTAGTCCTTCATAATCCTCTGAAGAACAATATATGGAGTGAATATTTTATTATGCCAATAAAATATCTGTATAAATTACTGCGTCTTAGTGGTTATTTTAGTTATATTTAGTGCTACTTCTCCCAGTTTTCTGCCTTCCTTCCTCTTTCCTCCCTTTCTTTTGCTCTGCCCTTGTGGAAAACTCACACATTCACTATAACTGAGCAACATCATGAGTTTATCATCCCAAATATGAAGCCACACGAAGGTTTTGTGCAGTTGCCATTGCACTTTATGGTTTTGGGACAAAAATTGGGAGAAATTTTGAAGGAAACCTATGGTTTTGGGGCAAAAATTGGGAGAAATTTTGAAGGAAAACTAGGGATTTACCACAGAATTCCCAACTTCAGCTAACAGCTGATATGTACAGTCTGAGTCCCTGAGGTGGCTGAAGAGAAATTTTATTCCACTGGATATTCTAGATGTGAAAAATCTCTGGAAATCTTTTATTTGCTACTAAATGAGCCATAAAAGTTTGAGACAGTAACATCATAATTATTGAGTTATCCTAATGCTGTTCCTCACACAAGGATGTGCCAGAAGAATTAGGATTTTTATGTGTATTATATGCACATCTATGTACATTTCTGGACATTAATGCAAATAGCCAAAAATGATCAGTTCCTTTAGCTGTGCCAGCCCAAGACTTTATGGTTCTCTGACTGCCCCAAAAACACATTGAGAAAAATGTTTGCCTCCAGCTAACTTGCAAATGACAACAATAATTCCAGATTCCTTATGAAAATGCTTTTTCATTCTGTTTTTTCCCCCCTCAGTTGAATATAGGACTCTTTGGAAAGAAAGAATCATGAATATTGAAGCATTTCTGTGGCAAAACCAGTGCAATGACCCATGGTGAGAGCCTTGAGATTTTACTTCTCATTTGTAATGGTTGGAACTGGGGTGGAATGCAAGATTAGCAAACAGCTTGTGACCATGGAGAACTCCAAGAGTTGGCAAATAAAGCAGCAAAATGTCACCATTTCCCTTTGTGTGAACTCTGCAGGTCAGACCCCAAAATTCTTGGGGCTCAGTAGAAGCTTTGCCATTGATTTAACAGAGACACTGCCCCAGGAATCATATGGAAGGAAAATTTTCAGGCTTGGAGAGCTCCAATGTTCAACTCATTTACAGCTTGACTGGTCAGTGGATTATCCTCTGGAATTTTGTGGCCTCCAGACAAGGCAGATCAATACACAAACCTATCCATTTCAGGGATAAAACTCCAAGAGTTGGCAAATAAAGCAGCAAAGAAATGTCACCTTCTCCCTCTGTGTGAACTCTGCAGGTCAGACCCCAAATTTGGGGCTCTGGGGAGGCTTTGCCACAGGTTTAACAGAGACATTGCTCCAGGGATTGTATGGGAGGAAGGTTCAGGCTTGGAGAGCTCCTATATTCAGCTCACACATTTACAGACAGTAGCCTGACTGGGCAGTGGATTATCCCTCTGGAATTCTGTGGGCTCCAGGCAAGGCAGTTTGCTCCACAAACCTATCCATTTCAGTAATAAAACTCCTTAAATCTGGCCTAGATTTGGACTTTGAGCAAAGCCTGAGAGTTGGCAAATTTCAGCTGATTTGGGGTGACATTGCAGGCAGTTCCTCCCCAGCTGCCAACCAGGGGCTCAACAACACAGACTGGGAAAATTCAATCTGTCTATGCAAGTCCTGAGCTGGTTCAAATAGCCATTGGGCTTTTATGATAATTTCTTTAACTCTAGAACTCATTCAGTTCAAACCTACACATTTTCGCTTTCCTGCAAGAAGCAAAGCAGACAATGAAGTTGCAGAAAGTGCATGAGACTGGTTTTGTTTAACTTTGGTCTTCTCAATTTACTCTCCTTGCCACTGCCCTCTGGATATTTTTCTGGGAGCAAAAAAAATGCTTCTTTTATGTATTAGAGCTCTGCGTGGGGGTGACTCATTTGGCAATATTAATAACAAGTAGATTCAGTTTGAGTTTGAAATCACCTCCAGAATTCTTTGGGTGAAAGAGAAAAATGGTCAAGTTGCAGAATGAGGCTGTTTGCTACCCAGGGAGGGTTTTACCTTTCATATGGTGTTTCTAATTCTGCAGAATAACAAGATTAAAAAGAAAATACACAGTATGAGTTGCAAAAGAACTTATCCAGGGGAAAGCCAGGCTGGGGATATTCCTATTTCAGAGGTGCAGTTTATATATGGAAGAACTATGAACTCTTCAGCCTAAGACATGTTTTGGTGCAGAGTTGATAACACCACACCTTGCTCCAAGGGATGACTCTTCCTCTTGAGCTGCTGCCTCCATTCTTCATGGTCTGTACATAGATCCTGCAGCCACAGGGCAAAAATGGAGCCAGAAGCAGCTCATCTCCTGTGTGTCTACTTTGGGTCTCTGTCAGGACAGTGGTAGATGTGATAGTTCTGTCTCAAACAGCCACAGTAGGGATCTGGCTGCTATAGGATCTTTACAAAGCCTCTATGCTCTAACGTTTTCTACATGCTGGAGCCTTTTTCTTCCACATAATAACACCATTCTAGAAAAGAATACTAAGAGAAAAAAATGGGGAAGGCTAAGAAGAAGGAAGGCCAAAAGCCATCAATGGATTCACAGTCATGGGCCAAATGCAATGAAGAGTTTCTAGCCAAAAACCTTCCAAAATCTACCAACTTTGCCCTCCACTTCTTGATTTCATCCACTGAATGAAAAGAAATTCATCATTTCATCAGGCCTGGAAGGTAATTTTCACAGGAAAATGAAAATAAAGGGCACTACTCTCATGGGGGCTATGGGCAAGATAACTTAGAATGTACTTAGTGTGGATTCCACCCCATTCTCTGGGTGGTGTCTCTAGTTTAGAGCTGTGTTCCACCTTTGGCTAACATTACCTCTTGACAGCATCAAACCATCTCCTCTTATTCCAGTGGAGCATTTCCCAAGGCTGCAGGCATCCATCCTTCATTTTTCCTATTGTCTGTGGCCATGTAAACCAACAGTATGAGCAATTCCTATTAGTTAGCTCTTGCCTCAAGCCACTCTGTGTCTAAATAATAACTCCCTAATAATTAAATTGTTCAGGTTTTGATCTTGCTCACAGGAGCAGAGCAATTCCCATTCCCTTATGGATTAGATTATCCTGAAAGGCTATGATTCAAGCCTTCCCCTTTTTTTTTCCTTTCCAATATGATTCTTCCAGACCTGGGGACTGATAGGGCCCTGCACAGCACCAGCTCTCTGTTTTCTCTGTAAATACAGCCTACAAAATTTCAACAAGTCAGCCCTTGTGTGCCACCCCGAGAGATTGATGACAAACCACATTATTTTTCCCCTCCATATAACTGCCCACAATTACAGCAGAGCTCTCTCACAGCCCTGGTTTGTTCTGGGCTGAGGAGGGAAGGGCTCAGGCACCGTCCGATATCGCAGCCCAGCAACACTGAGCAGCATTATTTGGCCTAAATGCCCTTTTCTTCCCTCTTTTTTTTCCCCCTAGCCATGATAAAATAGTGGATCTGATTCTGCCACATGGGTTTATGCAAAGCCACTAACCCATCAGCAAAGGTTATCTCAATAGCAAGGAGGGGATCAAGACTTAATCGCTGCTCAGTGCTCTGAGCAACTCCTGAGAGGGGAAAGTCACTCCTAAATCAAGGCAGCTGGTGAAATTAGGATTATTAGTGTTTCCTGTACATTAGCTTTGTAACGTGTTGGGGTTTTAACCCAAGATCCATGTTTTGTGTTGGTCTTGTGCTTGAAGATGACAGATCTGGTGTCATAATTCAATGGTGATCACTTGTAGAAGCTGCTGATAGACAGATCTGCAAAGATGGAAAGTGGCAGGACCCCAAAATGGGCAAGACTAAGGCTAAAACTGAGACTAAGACTAAGACTTAGACTAAGACTTAGACTTAGACTTAGACTTAGACTAAGACTAAGACTAAGACTAAGACTAAGAATGAGAATAAGAATGAGAATAAGAATAAGAATAAGAATAAGAATAAGAATAAATAAGAATGGGGGAGAAGGAAGAAGAAGAAGAAGAAGGAGAAGA
>NW_008662704.1:0-857 GCF_000695815.1 Acanthisitta chloris
ACTCTGTTTTATGGCAAAACCAGTTTTCAGAAGGATTTGGAATATTTTTGTGTCTTTCTCAAAAAGTTCTGCTGTCTTGCCCCACATCATGATGCAGTGTATTGCAGGTGTTCCAGAGCTTCACCCTGTTCCAGTGCAGTCTGGATCAGTCCATGACAAATGGTGGGGCTGTCAATTGTGGCACCACTGTGCTGCCTTTGACTCCAGTTTGTGTTGGAGTTCCAGCATGTCCAGTACAGTAGCACTCAGTGGTGTGACTTCATTCAGGCCACATTAATCTACTGTTGGTCTCCATTAGACTTTCTCATGGGCCATATGGGGCTATTAAAGGGTGAGCTGGTCCTGCTGATCACTCCTTGGCTCTCCAATCGATAAATCAGCTTATGGATGGGAATCAGGGAGTCTCAGGTGGCACCTGTCGTTCTTTGACCTTCAGCAACCCCATAATAGAAGGGTCCTCTGAGAGATTGGACAAGGTAGGCAGCTGATTAATTTCCTCTGTCTCTAGGGCAGCTATACTGACAGCCCAACAATACCCTTTTGGGTCCTTGAAATATCCTCTCCTGAGATAATCTATGCCAAGGATGCACAGAGCCTCTGGGCCAGTTCCAATGGGGTGCTTTTGCCACTCATTCCGAGTCAGGCTGAGTTCAGCCTCCAATACCATCATCTGTTGGGATCCCCCTTTCACTCCAGAAATACAAATAGGTTCTGCCCCTGCATAGCTCTGTGGCATTAGGGTACACTGTGCACCAGTGTCTACTAGAGCCTTGTACTCATGTGGGGCTGATGTGCCAGGTCATCAGATCCATACAGTCCAGTAAAACTGATTGTCCCTCTCTTCCACCTGGCTGGAG